>NC_071354.1:235929205-236234205 GCF_943734655.1 Sabethes cyaneus
TTTAATTCAAAATAATAGTTTTAGTCTAAATCGTCAAACATTACCGGGTGATTGTTGGTAATAAAGGATGCCCCATTACTTGCTTGACAAAGAGACTTGCCACTTGGCTAAACTAGATAAAATCTTTACGGCTAGTTTTGCCCCGAGGATCATAAAACCCAGAGAAATAAATTTTCATTCCTCGTGCTTTGTTTTAATCAGATCATTCCGATAAAATAGCGCCGTGAGAAACGTTTGAGTATAATCTAAATGGCTCTAAGATTGAGTTTTTTCCCGGGTTTTCCGGATGCAGCTGCGAACAAGTGTCGACAAAAACTAAACGAGCATAATATAACAATAAACATGCTTTCGTTTTATGACGATCTTTATCGAATAATTAAGTTTTCATTTCATGGTGTGCCGTTACTAACTTTTTTGTAGTGGGACGCCTATAATTTAGTCGTGAAATGTTTAATATATTTCATTTAATTCTTAGGATCACATATTGACTAGGAGATTTCTAGTTTATAGTTTTATTGAATTTAATTACCTAAAAAGTGCTTTGTAGAGGTTATCAGACCGAACCTAGCTTAACAGGATCTGGTGATAAAATGGTTGAGCTTTGAGCAGTTCTACATCAATTTTAGCCTCCGGTACATGAAAGCACATTTCTGTATTTCAGTTTGTACCGCGCGTGTCGTGTTCATTTTACGCTCATCAAACTAATGACCAATTTGGGAACGTTGATTACGCGCTACGTTGCTCTAAATTATACCCTGGGTTAGCGCTGGTCGACACCGTTTCTCCGAAAAACATTACTTCTCATGTTGATACTGTTTCTACGTTTTGTCACAAGCATTTGGTGATTATCAAAAAAGAGCATTTCTTCAAAGTACAAAACATGTTTAAAAGACAAATCAATTGATAATCTACTTGATTTAAAAATATATTGTATTTCTTGTAACATTTAACTCAATTTGCAGAAATCAATCTGTGTCACCTGTTGCAGTTCTCTGAGTAGTTCAACATTCAACTGGCACGATAAAAAATCAATTGATTTAATATTTATTAATCAATTAATCTATTGTCCCACAGACAAGGCATCAAAGTCAGGGACTGTCCCGCATAGTCTTGGACGTCTGGTAATCTTTACATTACATTACAATTACATTTTTGGCAGTTTTATGAGTATCAATTAAGCGATTTAGAAACAGAATTCCATTCCATTCGGATTTTGAAAATGATAAGCTTCAGTTTCTGGTACTATGTTAAGCTGATAAAAACATTGGACGAATTTTTTTATTGAGTTATGTCAATTAAACTCGGATAATGGATAACGGTCATAAAATCGAAAACATTTCAGGATAGTAACTTCAGGAGCATTAAATGTGAAATTAAATTACGAGTAGTGAAAATAAAACGCAAATATGAAAACATAAAAGTTCAGTGTAGCAGTTGTAAATCCTCTGCTCGGAATCACATAAAAACCGATTTGGTCAGTAATCAAACCAGTAAAAGTAGCGAAACTTTTACTACCATTTATAGGGGTTCTTTCTCTCTCTATTAAGTAACATCCATTCGAGCGATCAAGCTAGTTTCGGCCAATAAATTCCTATTAATTGACCCATAGGAACCAATCAAATGAAACCTCTCAGTGCACTCGATTTACAATGGAAACTTTCCACGTTTCGCATTTCGCTCTTAATATGTTGACCCGATTTCGGTCGGTTCACAACCGTCCGTGGTGCGGGGAAGAGCGCGCGCAACAAGTCCCATTAAATTCATGACCACTTATTATACCCAACGGCAGCAGCAAAGCAAAGCAACGTTCAACGCAACGGCGACAGAGCAAAGCACCGTCCAACGATTCGGGCGACTGGGTTGGCTGCCACGCATCCGAGCGACAAAAAATTGCACTAAAATTTTCCACTCAATTGTCCTACGCTGCTCTGGCCAGTTTTTATTGACTAGCCGAGATGAATTGCTGCCTGGATAGACCGACTGACCAACCAATGGAAGGATGATTCCGTCTGTCTCCATCCTATGGATGGAGAGGGATCAAAGAATTGACAAATGGGCCAGGCACCCAGGCACCGACGTTGTTGGTCATTAGGCCCGTCGGCGAAAGCGGAACCTTTGAACGGCAGAAACTATAGCGGCAGCGACAGAAGGCTATAACCAATCGCGAGACAACTGACTAACTGACCATTAATTTTCAATTTTTATGACCACCATCGTTTGTGTGCTTCCCGTTTGATATGTGCTCATGTTTCCTGGTAGGAGGAAAATAAAAACTGGCAAATATGTAGGTGGTTGGTGCAGAGTTCATTTACGCTAGCGATAGTTTGAAAGGGCATTTATTGCCGCTGTTAATAGAAATGAGATAATGGATGCTATCGGCGGATGTGCAACTGGTGAACCGCGCACAGCCGGAAGGATAGCCAGCCAGTATTCATTGAACGGTAATAGATTTATGATTGTTCTCGTTGATACTAACCGTGACAGCGAAAAACTGAAATGAATCAGCTAGTTTGCGGCTCACTGGTTTCGGTTTGACGTTAATTCCGGATGATACGAGTTTTTTAAACCAAAAAATATTGTAATAAAAAAAAGTTTAGTTTGTTCTTTGTTAATTGATTGTCATTCTAGTAAGCAATTTTTCAAAATTTGAAAAGTTGGTGTTGATGCAAATATATTTACAAAAAATACAGCGCGTCTGCATTACTGGTGGACATGGAGACGCATGGTTGCTTGCTGACAAATATAAAATTTTAAACTTCAGTTGAATGAGAAATCGATTCGTTGGAATAGAATTATTTTAATACGCAAAAAGAAGTTTGTTCTCCGTTTATTCAGAGTCATTTAAAGAAAAATTTCGCTTTAAAATAATTTGAAAAAATATTTGTTTGCTAGTTGATTGGTAAAAAGTACAAAGCGTCACCATCCCCAGTGAGCTACTGGAGACGCACGGTAACCTGTTGACAAATACGGAATTTTTTTGGCCTTCTATTCTATCTATTTTTTTATTTATTTTATAATTTTTTTAAAATTTTTTTTTGTTTTTCTTAATTTTTTCACCAATCATTTGAATTGTTTCGAAACTCTCAAATGTTTTGGACCTATTTTGGACTTTCTTTTTTAAAAAATTCCGGGAACTTTAAAAATTATTTGCAATGGCCCAAACACAATGCAAAACTCAAATATTACTGGAAAATATTACCGATAGTTTAAAGCAGGTTCACGTCGATAGAGCGTCAACCTCCTTAGTCACCATCATGAAATAAACCGGCTACCGGCCCAAAGATCTCCTTGGGAAAGTTTCCATTATTGTAGTACCTCTTCCCCCGTTTGCCAGCCCAACGATCCTCCACAGTCAGCGCCGAAAGCAGCGGACAAAGGCACGATGCGAAAGTTGGAAGAAAACTTTATGCGTTCATCTACGGTCCCTCAGCGGCTCTGAAGCAGCAGCACTGCGAGTGTGCGAGCGGACGTGACCGAAAGCGTACTCAGGAAAAATTAACGGTAATGGGATGCAGATCCAGTTTTTCCACGGCACAGAGAAGAAAAGAAAAAAATTATCCGTAACATCATTGGGAATTCATGACAGGCGAGGGCTTGTAACTTTTTTGTCCTCGCGCACTCTTCCATCCGACGACAGGAGGACGTGATTAAATCCGTCGGATGTAATCGATAAAAGATTCAATTTTGAGTTGCACCACCTAGGGCTTGGCTCTATCGTTCAGTTATTCACTTACGTAGGAAATGCCAATAATTGGACGACCCGCTCGTTCAGCATGGATGAAGTTCAGTCAATGAACCTACGGCAAAATTAACCCGGACTAAAAACAAAAACCAACAAAAGGTTGTCACTCTATCATTATTCCCACAGCAAAAAAAAAATGTTGATCTCCACTACACCATTCGTTATTCATCCCTCTGCTGTTTTCATTCACGTCATTTGCTAGCGGAACTCGGATTCATGCTGTGCGAAAATTCGCATCCACTGTGCAGCGGGTGTGCTGTTAATTTGAAGCTTCCCGGATGAGCTACTAATAACATTCAACTAATTGCTCAGTCATACGACGTAATTGCAGAACTGTTGGCGAAGCGCTCCAGAGGCGAAGAAGCTCGAAATTAGCTTAACCATTATTGTGTGTAGAGTAGATATACGTTACAAGTGACACAACCGGATCGGATCGGGCCGGACGAGAATGATAACACGACGAAAAAAAAATTGATAGCTTTGATGCTATCGGTAACACATGGGTGATTTTTAATTTGATGATCACACTCTCCCAGGAAATTGCATTTTACAGTTCTTTTTTATCTGTTAGTATACGACTCTAGGGAAGTGCAAATATAGGAATTAAAAGCACGCCTCCATGAGCCCATCAGATAGCGCAGACTGTGTTTTGGGAATGCAATTGCATTCATCATTCGGAGAAAGTTTAATGTAAGCGGAAGCTCAGCCGTACGAGGCAAAAAATAGTAAATTATACCGATCCGATACTGTCCAATTTTAATTGAGGTTTGGAACGTAGAATCATGAGATTTTGAATACGGGCATAGTTGATGGACCTATGAACGGAAACAAAAATTTAAAAACTACAAATCTTCCTAAAAAACTGTAAGAGAAATTTTCTAATTTTCTCGAACATGGATCATTTTGAAAGTTCATAATTCTTCAACCAAGCATCGTGAAACAAAAAATTCCAAACGGAGATTACCTAGGAATGGCCGACGCACACGCGGCCGAATAGCCGAAACACGAATGTCCGAAATAATAAATTTAATGGGCGAATCACAAATGGCCAAATGTCGTATTCAGCCGAAAATATTACCGGCTTTTAACCATAACAAATGTTAGGTATATGCTGTCCTTACTCGCTGCCGTTGGGATTCCGATAAAATTCGTCTCTTCTTGTTGAGCCTTTCAAAACTTTGCCAAATAAAGGTTAATAAGAGCACAACAATGATAACTACAATTTTGTTGTTCATTTTATGAGTATTTACACACTTTGAATAGATTTTTTCATTATTTACCTCGTCAGTAGTAAATGTTTCCTAAATGATGCAGGGCAAGGTGACCGCAGGTCCTGAGTGTTCGCTGGTGCCCCGCCATTGGAAGCGCCTGCCGCTGCGGAGAAGCATGCATTCCTTAAGTTTGCTGACTCTCAAGGATTATGCGTTAGTTGAGTCCTAAATAGCGGAAGTGAGTAAGGACAGCAACTACCTTACATTTATGCAGGTTGAAAGCCGCGAATTTCTTATCTATTTACCGCGTGTCTAGGCCATTTGTGACTCGGCCATTAGATCTATTACGTCATTTGTTACTTCGGCCATTTGTGTTTCGGCCATTCATGATTCGGTCATTTGTGATTCAGCCATTCGTAGTTAACATTGCTGTGTGTCAAGTTTTATGAAGAATCGTCCAAACGTTCCGCAGTGTGGCAGAGCATGCATTCATTTCTATGTATGTATTTACATTTGGACCTCTCCAGTCCCTTTTTGTATTCCAGTTCCTTGCACATCTCTTTTTGTATCGGAAATTCGGATTACCTACGAAACATAACTGGCCAAATCACGAATTGCCGAAACACAAATAGCCGAAACACAAATGGCCGAAATAACAAATAGCATATTATAACTAATGGCCTAATCACGAAAGGCCGAATCACGAAAGGCCGAGTAACGAATGGCCGAATCACGAAAGACCAAATCACAAAAGGCCGAATCACGAAAGGCCGAGTTTTCCCGGAATGCCTAAATCAACAAAAATTTTATTGTTAATTTTGTGAGACCTTACACATTTCGCTGTTGAAATTCGGCCATTTGGATTTCGGCCATTCGTGATTCGGCCATTTGTGTTTTGGCTATTCGGTACCAGCCCGGAAATTCCTATAATGTAACGTCATCCCTGCCCCCCTCCAATTGCCGGTAGCCGCCTTCTGTCCCACAGCCAATGTTTCCTCAGCGGGAATCCCTATAACGAAAGAGAAACGAAACATTTTTTTTTACTTATTTTAACTTTTCACCCAGAGGGTAAGTAACCCTCTACCCCTTTCAGATGTTCTCCCCCAAGTAAGACACTTTAGGTCCATTTTTTTGAAGCAACCGGATTACGACTGAAATTAGTCATATTTCGGTTACCACAACAATTTTGTAACAACCGTGCTAGAAGGGCCCTTATCATCCAGTTACTTGTACAGCTATAATCGGTCCAAATGCAAGAAAAACGTATACCTTTTACTTGATTGACCATTCGCCTTCTTATTTCAGGCCACCCCTCCCGTTGTTAACCCTCTTGTGCTGATTCTCTCAGGTTAAAGAACATGAGTGCCAAGTTTGATAAAGAATCGTTCGGGCATTCTGGAGTTATTACCTCCCAGTTGGCCTCGAGGTAAGATGCTGGTCTAATAAGCCAGTCGTCGTATGTTCGAATCTCGGCTTGGAGAGGCTGTTGGATTCAATAGGATCGTAGCAACTGCCCTGCAATTGTCCTGTATTCAGGAAGAAGATAGAAGGTCAAGTTTCGATAACGGAATGTAGCACCTAGGCTTTGCTTTGCTTACTCTCGTCCCCCATGTTTGCACTCCCCAGTCACGTATGCATCTAGTTGCTCTCCGAAATACCTATAATGAAAGACAAACAAAGCCTTTTTTAATACATCTCCTTTACCTTGTGTCAAACCTTCTAGTGCTGATTCCCGTACGTCAAGGAATATGTATGCCAAGTTTGGTGGAGAACGGTTAAGTCGTTCTAAAGTTATGGCGGAACATACATGCATATAAACTCCCGTTTTTTCTGTTTTACTTGTCTCTGATTCTGTCGCAGTCGAACATTTCTGTGAAAAGTGGAGAAGCATTTGGTGCAAATATATTTGGTAAAAAAGTATTGAGTCGTTCAATGGCAGGTAAGACTCCAACCCACACTCTCTCGGTTGGTACTCGAGTGTTTTCGCAATTAAACTACAGCCGCACCCATCTACTAGATAGTTTCATATCTAATTTTGTCCCTCCAATCTAACCATTCCATAAACGCACACATATGCTCCCCCGCCGATGGTAATTATATTTCGTGTGATTGCTCTTTGCTTCTACCACCGAAAAGACGATTATAAACTGTATTCTGGTAGAAGCGAGCAGTCGGGTGCCGACCGTGTATGAAATGGTTAGACTGGAGGGACAAAATTAAATATGAGACTAAGTGGCGAACCAGCCGCAGGCTAAAAACCTCTTAAATAAAGAATAATTATAATAATAATAAATATCAGACTATTTAATATGAAGAAGCGGCTGTACTTCAATTGCCAAAACACCCGGGCACCAACCGAGAGAGTGTGGGTTGGAGTCCCACCGACCATTGAACGATATGCTAAATATTTTTAAACTCAATTTGAAAACTAAATTTACATTTTTCTTTCAATGAAGACAATTTGATCTCAAAAAATCCAACATCATCGTGTTTCGCAGATTTTTTACATAAGAATCATTAATCGCCCCGAGGTATTCTTTGCCGACTCCGAGATACAGCGTTTTAAAGTAAGCAATACCCCATTTTTTGTGTAAAACTAAGAGCAAAATAACTTTTTCTTGAAGCAGTGATTCTCTATGCAGTGTAAAAATTCTTCGGCACATCGGGGAAGCATTTATACAGTTATCAACAAAGTTATTTTAGTTTTCCGCATGATTAGTTAGATTAATTAAGGGAATATTAGGAATCCCTAGCAACAATAAACAAGGAAGGTAAGAACTCATGTCTATTAACGAGTTGAAAACATTTTACAAATAACTTACGTATATTTTACACCTTTTTGAAATAATATTGCCTCATCTAGCGCTATAAATCATTGTACCATTGTATTGTATTTGTATTTGAATATAGGCTATTCTGCCCGTTACCCAATCTTAACCTATTTACAAAATATAAAAAATACGTTCATGAGTCACTTTTCTTAAAATACACAATAAAACTAAACAATCGAAACATTAATATAATTGTCCTTTAAAATATAATCTAAGCCAACTTCTTATTGTATCTGGACTCAGTTCGATGGCTATTATTTCCTGAAGTGCATTGAAACTATTAATGAAGCGTGTAGTTGGTTCATTCTGTGAGTAATTTCTGGTCCGCAACGGTGGTTCAAAAGTTCTCCTTCGTCGAAGCGAGACTGGGTTATCGTTTAGTACTAATCGACTGGAAAGTGGTTGTCTGATCGTTCGCCCTGCAAGGATGTTCTTATGCCTCGACTGGACCGAGTCGAGATCGACCAAACAACACAGATCATGATAAGGTGGTAGCTGTTCTCCGTTTCATCCGAGATTTCTAAGAGCAAATCTAATAAATCTCTTTTGGATTCCTTCTACTCGCTGAATGTGGGTAACGAACTGCGAGCGCCATATTACACTTGCGAAATCCAGTTTGCTCCTAACAATGCCTTTGTAGATTGCCAATATAGCGTGTGGATCATTCAGGTCACGGCCAAACCTCTTAACGAGTGAGAACAGCTTTAAACTCTCTTTGATCACATTATCAATGTGTCTATCGAAGGAGAGTGTGCGGTCAAATGTTACTCCCAAGTCGCGAATATATTCTATATGCGGTGCTACTCTATTCCAGTAAGCGTAGTCGAAGATCACGGGGCTAACTTTTCTGCTAAATGTCATTACTGAGCACTTGTCTGTATTCACTTTTAATCCGCGATTTTCACAGTACATCCCAAAGTGTCCTAGGTCGAGCTGTAATTTCAAGCAATCGACCATGGACTTGATAGGTAAAAATATTTTTACATCGTCGGTGTAAATTAGAATACTTGAGTGGGAGATATCATCAGGCAATTTGTTCATTAGAATCACGAACAACAGCGGTCCTAAGTGACTGTCTTGTGGTACTCCAGAGTCTACAGTAAATGAGCAAGATTTGTTGCCACGTATTTTAACAAATTGTATTCTCTGCTTCAAATACGACACTAACCAGTTGTACAGTGAACCTCGAACCCCAAACTCTTCAACTGCCTCCAAGATGCTATTTATACTAACGGCATCAAACGCTTTAGACATATCGGTATATGCGCAATCCACTTGGAAGCCTTTTGAAATGCAGTCCGTAACCATCGAAGTGAACTCACACAGATTTGTAACCACTGATTTCTTCTTCAAGAATCCGTGTTGCACAGGAGAAATACGTCCGACTACCCTGTCATAAAGATGGCTGTAAACTAATGACTCGAAAAGTTTCGGAACAGCCGATTATATAGCAACTCCGCGATAATTTTCCACGTCACATTTGGCGCCTTTTCATGTATCGGAGTGATGTGCGAAATCTTCCAAATTCCCGGAAAATGACCGGAAGCTAACGACACATTGAATAAACTGGTGAGCGGCAACACAAATACGGCAAGAAACGGCAATATCGTTTTCCACACAAACCAGGGACAGTTGGAATGGCGTCTCGTCGTTATCAATCAATAGAAAATTCTATGATACTACCAGTCGCGTCAGTAAACACACTTTTGAAATATGCTGCAAAATGTTCAGTTGACGATTGAATATCGGTAGCTGTAACACCCTTAACACGATCCGGGATGCCAACACTTTTTCTCCTACTATTCACAAATTTCCAGAACGATTTTGGGTTGCTTTTCAAACGGGGTTGAGCATCTTCGATGTACACTTGATATGCTTCTCTATGTGCTGCCTTAAACATTCTTAATATTTGTTTATAATTGGACACATTTTCACGTGAAGCTGAGCGACGCATCCGCTTCAATGCTAGTCTTTTTTCTTTCATTAAATTAACAAGCGCCGATGTAAACCATTCAGGATAGTTGTGCAAAAATCTTCGCCGTTCCGTGATCATCGGAGAATAACAAGAGAAAATGTCGTAAATTATATAGTAAAACAATAATGAATTGTAATCAATCGAATTCTCGATTAATACAGCATTTCCCGAATAAAATCATACGAAAAACTGGAAAGCTGACAACACTGTTAAGAAAAACTTTGTTACATACTGTATAAATGCTTTCCCGATATACCAAAGTATTTTTACAATGCGTAGAGAATCACTGCTTCAAGAAAAAGTTATTTTGCTCTTAGTTTTACATAAAAAATGGGAGATTGCTTGCTTTAAAACGCTGTATCTTGGGATCGGCAAAGAATACCCCGGGGCGATGAGTGATTCTTATGTAAAAAAAAATCTGCGAAATACGAAGAAGTTGAAATTTTTGAGATTAAATTGTCTTCATTGAGGGAAAAATGTGAATTTAGTTTTCAAATTGAGTTTAAAAATATTTGGCAGCACTGGTTCTCAAAAATAATATCTTTCCGAATTCCTTGGGTAATTTCCTTTGAAAATATGAAAATAGTAAACCTAATATTTTCGGAGATATAAGCAAAAAAAAAAGAAATTTTGACAAAAACGGATATTTTCCCTCAAACTGGAGGTGCTTCCATTAATCGAGGAAATATCCGATCGGTATCAAATTTTGGGTTTTTACTTTCTGACCGAAAACGAAAAATCTGGTGAAATTTGGTTCAAATCCGCGTAGGTCGATTACACGGGTCTCGGACACTTCGCGTGGATTGACCCATATCTTACATGAAAGAAGTTATAGGGCCAAACTCCTAGGGACACCCTTAAAAATAGTTTTTTTCGATTTAGCTCTTTAATAACGCTTCGTATGTTTTTCAAATGTTCTAAAAAATTATTAATCACATTACATTGCACATTTTTGTCGAAGATAGTAGAGCTCTACCTTTTTCCCTTTAAAAGCTATCGCTGGTTTTTTTTTTGTAATTTTTACGTGTAATCTTCAAGAGAGTGTATCTCGGTGGAGAGCAGCTATGAGCAGCTAATCTAACTTATTTTTTGTGAATCAATTTATGCTGTATCCCACCATGTACAACTTAGAGCGGAACAGTGTGGAACATCTTAGAAAAATTACCATGAAGACAACCGTTTTTAAAGTCAAAAACTATGGAAACCATAGTTTTGTACACCGTTCCCGCCGCGGCGTTCCCAGATAGAAACAAAAGGTGCAGCGCCGACCGCCTGAAAGCATATTTTGGTTTGGAAAAATCAAGTTATCAAATAGAAAGGCGGACCTATTTTTACGCAATCCTCCAAACTTCCACGTTACATCACGGGAATTTTTCTATACCTAAACATTGTAGAGAAGGTGGAAAATGGATTTTAACCTGGGCTCAACAATGAGCTCAGGGTGGCAACTGGATACGAAAAACCAAATTTCCTGATTTTTCCAGGTTTTTCCCGGTGTTTAATAAAATTCTAGGTTTCATATTGCGATATAATTTTAACTGAAAATGTGTTTCGATCATTAATATTTGAATTGTTTATCAATCTACGAGGTATTGAGAAAAATTTCCCCACCTACTCTATTTCCCTAGGCGAATTCTCCTATCACTTTCTCTTATTCTGCCGACCAGTAAATTACACTCCTCCCGTGAGTTCCTTATCTGTTCTTTTTTACGCGGAAGTTTATTCTCAAACTCAGGCGCAAGCGGAGTTTTAGTGCCCATTACGGCTAGCTCTCGAACCCGCCGTGGTGCTTTTCCTGCCAGCCACGCGGAAATGTTCGTATGTTTAATTTTCGTTCTTCAAGCCATAAGTCATGCAAAAAAGCAGTTTAATTGAACTAATTTATTTCGCTTTACCACTGGTGGCTGTTCTACTTTCTGACCAACGCGGCTTATTTCACTTTGCATTTGGATTTGGACTTTGGATTGTTCGGGATTCGTAACGTGGAAGGTAGGGTCGCTACACCCGCATTTCGGTTACAATTTGTTACAACAGTATGGCAAGTTTATGTACTGCCGTGAGTCAGTGGAATTTCTCCAACATTTTTCTCGAACACCGAATTTCGCTGCGGTGCCACTGGCAATTATTTCGATGTTCTGCGAATTGTTTCACATGTCGCAAAATGTCCGTCCTGAAACTTCAATGTTATTCGATTCGACTTGACTAACGCCAAACGCAACGCGCAAAGTGAGTGCAAACTAAATTTGTTATATCACTTCACTTGCCTCGCAGAATAAGGCCCTTTGCAAAACACTGAGCTAATTATCGATAACCCAATCTATCGCTTGTGTGCCGTACTTCTTTATCTATTTCTAAGTGTTCTTGACTACTCAATGAATCGATCATTGGGGTTGTTTGAAAAATTCCCTGATTTTGTTAAAAATTCCCTGATTATTCCAGGTTTTTCCAGGTAATTTCAAATTCCCTGACAATTCCAGGTTTTCCAGGTTTTTCCAGGTAGTTGCCACCCTGGAGCTTGAAATGAAATCAAAATTGGGGTTTGAAATTAAACCCTTTTTGTTTTATTCTAAATTGCATGGAATTTGGACCTCATACTTTATTTAGTTACTTCAGGAGACGTCTCCACGATTCTGGGTCTTGGGCTGCCGCTCTCCAATCACCCCCAACACACGCTGCTCTAGCATCCACGTAAACAGCGCTCATGCAACGGGTACGGGATCGTCGGCCTCTGTCGACTGCTCTGCTAAATATGCTTCTCACTGGTCTCTCATCTGGCATCCTTGCTACAAGGCCGGCCCATTGTAACCTGCTATGTTTTAGTCACTTTACAATATCCGCATCTCTGTATACTTGGTACATTGCATGATTCATGGGCCTGAGCCACACTCCTTATTCCAATATGCTGTGAAGAATCGCAGTATCTTATGCTCAAAAACGGCCAGAGCTCGTCAGTCGTTTGGACTTCATATTGGACATATTGGTATTGGTTTAATGAGACTGACAGTCGATAAAAATAGAATTCAATTCTCATCTCGATTTTTTATGTATTGAAATAATGTTGTAAAGTAGGTTTCAAGTATAATTTTATGTTCTATTTCAAGTCCTGTTTCATTTCCTATTCAAAGTTCCCTTTCAACTTCAATTTTAAATTCATTTTGAAGCCCTGTTTCAACTTCAATTTCAATTGAATTCTTTTTCAAGTTGAATTTCAACTCCCGTTCAACTTCCGTTTTAATTTCAAGTCCAATACAAACTGGACTTCAAAGTTTCAACATCATTTTCAAATTCAATCGCATGTCCCTTTTAAGTCCAATTCAACTACAAACGCACAAATTTAAGTCAAATTTAAACTTCAATTCCACGTTCAACTTCAACACCAAAATCATAAATTCAAGTAAAGTACAATTTCAAATTAAATTTCAAGCCCTAATTAAGTTCCATTGTGGGTCAAATTTCAAACCCAATTTCACATCCGATTTCAAGTCTATTTTCAAGTCCAATTTCAAGCTCAGTTTCAAGTAAATTTTAAGTTGCACAGAAGTCTAAATTTGAAAGAAGGTATACCACCTTCCCACGCCAGTGTTAATAAGTGGTTAGACGATTTATGAATAGGAAAACAATGGAACATTGTCATCTAGTTAATTGATTGAAGTTCGGCGGACTCCGTAATCAGCAATAGGGGCCTACCACAAAAGACGATCATTAAGACTGTCGTAACCCAATGCCCTTCTGGCATACAAAAAAAAGTTCTGCGGATGTATGTACCGTACCATGTCGACCGTGCTGCGTTTGGCCCAAGTTTGCGGCGAAAAATTGTCGCCGGAGTATTACTAGCATATTTGCCGCTTATGCACAAACAAATGGGGCATCCATGGGTAACCCCTTTGCTATGTGAATTTTCAGTATTTACAATCCTCTTTTTTAATATGCTTTAAAAATCGAGATCGGATTCTGTTTTATCCAACATACTGCAATAGGACAGCCGAAAACTGACTTTCCTGCTGCAGATCTTGCATCTATTTGTTGATACTACCAGAAAGGCTAAAAACCTAAATATTTTTTTTTTATTTTTTTAAACAGGAGAATAGTTACATTGATCGACTGCCATCCAGAACTATACACACTGATGAAGAATTCAATAAATTTTTCTTCTAGCTTTTACGTTGAATTTTCTCCCCTTATAGAAAGCAATGGACTATCGGTTAACCTTGCGTCTCCTTCGGAACACACGATAAACATTTACTCATGCTGGGTCTTAATGTTACGTTTTCATCTACGTTGTATTGGAAATCGCTGTTTACGTCCAATAAAAGCGCCACTTTCCCAACCACAGGTTACGTTCCCCCGGTTTGTTAGGAGTCAAGTTTTACAGGTCTGAAACTGTATGTTCCGCATACTTACCTACTTAGCAGGAGCAATGAGTCAATAGTTTTTTTTTGTTTTCCTTCCAACAAGGAACTTTACTTCTCCCGGTGGTGCGCGTAAATAGAAAACCCGTGTCGTTCTGGTCCGTTGGTTGGATTGGTTAGCAATAAAAGTAAAGCTCAACCACAAGCACAGCAGCTTGGTGATCTTAGAAAGAAGCGCAACAAGCAAATAACTCTCCCCCAACCCGCTGTCAGCCACATAGAAGCTTAAGTGTCAGGATAAGTCCTAAACGTAAACAAGTAATTCAGAGTTTCACTCAACGTTCCATTTTCAGTTTCATGGTTGATTTAAACATCATAGATGCCGTTCTGTACTCCGAACCGCGTGCATACATCCATCTTCTTTTAAATCTACAAATCTCAATTTCCATCTGCTATATTAGGAATGACACGACAATAACGTATTTTTTCAGAAACGGTTTCAGTAAAGACAACATGTTGAACACAAATACGACGCCCCCGTAATAATTGCTTTTCACTGAGATATTTCAGGAATGCAATACAACAGCAGCGATGTCGGGGACAATGGTTTATTGTATTATTATTTCACATAAAATCGATTCGAAAACAGTGAAACATTCCAATTGTCCCACCCGACCCGAGCTTGCTTTCGGCGGGCTGTGTTAGATGTTTGAGTTCGAAATAAGCCTGGAAGCATCTATTCATTTTGAGTTCATTGAAAGCTCTCTCCACCCCCGTAGCCTAGCGCCATTTCCCACTCCAACGCACGCACGTTCCTCAGGATTCACAACGCACAAAAGCGGCTCGGCAAATCCATATTAATGATATAAATAGAAACATCGTTGGAATGCTCCATCACATCATAATTAACATTTTAATCTCATGTCTAACAAAGAGAGCTCATCAGCATTATGTGTCATTCATAGCGAGCTCAACAAGTGCTTGCCGAATTCCCAAATCGTGTCCTCCTCTGTAAGCTGCTGTTTGAATTATGCTTCACGTTCGACTGTTCTGTTCAAACAATTAAAATGTGGTAAACTTCGAAGTCAGCACGTACACGTGGATGTAATGAATTGCCGCTTTGCAGCGCAAGTTTTCCGCTGTCACGCGATTCTCCAATAAAACTATTTAATACGACCATTTCATTGGTCTAGCCAGAATCATGCGAAACAACCATTAAATGGATCTTTTTCGAGTAACATTTTTAACAACATTTTCAGCTGCCATGAAAAATGAAACGACAAAAAATCAAACGTCCATCCGGGCGACGAAGCGAGAGCCGAATTGTTCACGTTCAACTCGTTTGAATGTCGTCGCCCGAAGTGCACGCCCCCTTGCCAGAGGACAATAATTTTATCATTATCACCCGTGCGCTAGCCTTTTCCCACGTGCACATCAAAAGGTTCGTCTGCTTTTGTTTCATTTCAAATTTAATTTAATATCGTATCAAAAAAAAACCCACACTGACTGCCAGAAGCCGTGTGAAGCACGGCTTGCCCATTGTTTTAACCACATTTGATGGGTTTTTCCTTTTACGCTGTATGCGTGTAACCGATGGAAAAAGTGGGTACTAAAAATGTGATTTATTTCATTGATGTTAAATTTCGTGCTTCTACCGAAATTCGTTTCGCTAGTCTGCCTGGGCTGGCCTGTCGCTGCCAGTAGGATAGCACAGCATGACGCCGTGCCGGTCGAGGGAAAAAATGCAATCAAGATGACAATCGCTTGCAAACCAATTATAAATTTTAGATTGTTTCGCTTGTTCCGCAGACTTTTATTTTAAACAAGGTTAGCAGTGTTTTTCCACGGAATAGAAATCCTAGAATGCAAGTAATCTGTTCGAAAACTTTAAACCGTCTTTAAATATTACGATGCAACAATAAAGTTCAACCAACATAAACCGTAACCACAGTTATCGTCATTTCAATGACAACCCAGCGGAGCGAGAGGCAGCGAACCGAAACAGAGAAATCAATTATTTCTGTCATACTCTAACCAAACTTCCGCCCCGCCCAGAACCGGATGCAATTTTGCAACCGAGCAAAACGACCAGCCAAAGGAAAAGAAAAACACACTTCTCTGCCTGCAAAGTAACACAGCTGAGGTCATACCCGCCACAAGCTGTTCAGTTTCTGCTGCTCTTTCACAGACTAAATATAAAACCCTCCGGAAATATCTGCATTCAAAAGCAGTAAAGTTTTGCCACCCCCGCTTCCTCCTACTGACCTGCCAGCACTCGATTTTGTCACCACGCGTTTAGTGCCATGCTGATCTTCCTCCTACCCTGCCCGATTCGCAGCAGTAAGTAAGTGCAGCCGCAAAAATATCAACAGTCAGTGCAAAGAAAGTAAAATTCACAAAGCTTTAGCTTATGTGCAAATTGTGGGCGTTGGGGCGGCTGACAGTGCAGTGGGTTGTGGGGCGAGCTTTATATGCTTGTTGCGCTTCTCTCAAAGATCACCAAGAAGTTGCTGTGCTTGTGGTTGAACTTTACTTTTATTTCCAACCAATCCAAACCAACCGACCAGAAGAACGACATGGGTTTTCTATTTACGCGCACCACCACCGGGAGAAATAAAGTTCCTTGTTGGAAGAAAAACAAAAAAAAACTATTGACTCATTGCTCCTGCTAAGTAGGTAGGTAGGTAGGTAGGTATGTGGAACTTACAGTTCCAGACCTGTAATAGTTGACATGAAACAAGCCGGGGGAGCGTAACCTGTGGTTCGGAAAGTAACGTTTTGCCTTTCTACTATATAAATATATAGTATAAAGGTATAGAAATCACTTGGAAAACCGGAAATGGAAAGAAGGTCCTGCGGGCCGAATGTTATATACCATTCGACTCAGTTTCGAAAACTGAGCATTTTCTGTGTGTGTGTATGTATGTGTGTGTGTGTGTGTGTGTGTGTGTGTGTGTGTGTATGTAACGCTTTTAATCTCACTCACTTTTCTCGGAGATGGCTGGACCGATTTTTATGTTCTTAGTGTCAAATGAAAGGTCTAGGTTTCCCATTGGTCGCTATTGAATTTCATACTGATCGGACTTTTAGTTCAAAAGTTATGTATAAAAATACGAAAAATATGGGACTTCATTATCTCATAGATCCCTTAACCGATTTGAACAAAATTGATTGCATATGAAAGAGGAGCCTCACAAACCCTTAACTTCCAAATTTCATGATGATTGGACTTGTAGTTTGAAAGTTACATAAAGAAATGTGAAAAAATAGTATTTAAAACATATTTTTGTAACATTTAAGAATTAATTCAATGAAAAACATCACACATTTTATTATTATTTGAAAATTACTGCTGAGATCTATCAAACGAAACCGAGTTATTTAAAATCGGACGGTTCATTCAAAAGTTATTCAAACTTTAACACTTAAGCACCGTATATTAAACCGGTAAATCGTGTGAAATCAAAACGTATCAATCAAATGTTGATTGTATTCAATGTGTGCGATGTATGTATGTATGTATGTATGTATGTATGTATGTACGTATGTATGTATGTATGTATGTATGTATGTATGTATGTATGTATGTATGTATGTATGTATGTATGTATGTATGTATGTATGTACGTATGTATGTATGTATGTATGTATGTATGTATGTATGTATGTATGTATGTATGTATGTATGTATGTATGTATGTATGTATGTATTTATGTATGTATGTATGTATTTATGTATGTATGTATGTATGTATGTATGTATGTATTTATGTATGTATGTATGTATGTGTATGTGATGACAATTTGCAATGAAATTCAAGAAAAGTGAGAAACATGTCAAAAGTCAGAAGTTTTTGAAGCCTCTTAGTGGAATACGAACTCTGAAATAAAAGAAAAGAAAAAAACTTTTACCGACTAAATTCCACTATTTAATATTTATTCGCGACAGATACGTATACGCTTTGAAATAAGACACTGATGAAGCCTGCACGTCGTAGACGAACTACGTATCTGTCGCAAATAAATATTAAATAGCGGGATTCAATTGCAAAGTTTTTTCTTTTCTTTGATTTTAGATTTCGATTGTCATTTTCTTCACTTGCTGTTACTCACAATTGTACACGAAAAGCAAAAAGCGGAGAAAAGCAGTTAATTTAAGTATATAAGTATAGTGGTGTATAGGATCAAAATACTAGTGACTCAAACAAGTAGTTTAAAAGTTATGCTTAAAAAACCTGTTTTGACAAGGTAATAATTATCGCCTGTTTCTTAGAGATGACTAAACCGATTTAGGTGCTATTAGTCTCATTTGAAAGGTAACATAACCTAATAGATCACTATTGATTTGTTTATTGATTGGACGTTTAATTTAAAAGTTATGAGCATTTGAATACAACACATTAAAATTTACAATAATTTATAACGATTTCATCTAAGATGATTTATCTAGTTTGAATTATGTTGGCATCAAATTAGAGATTTTAATGCAGCAAATATATCTGCAAAATTTCAGAAGAACCGGTTTTGTCGATCAAAAGATATTAACCCTCCAACACTCGCGCCAACTTTTGTAATACGGTTACTCACGCGCACAATGGCCCAAAGCCAAAAAGAAATGCGCACTAGAATTTTGACTGGGAAAACTTGGTTTTAGGTTTATGGAACCTTCGGAAGAATTTTTTGAAATTGAAAGTTCTATCGTCTGGTGCAATTTAAATTTTTGATTAATCCCCCTAAAAGTTAAATAAAAAAATTATTTTTCTTCAGTTTCAATATAACACATTGATGTGTTCTGCAAAGTTTTACAACATATTACTACAAGAAATTTTGTTGAAAACAGTAACCTTCTATCTATTCAGCGAAGATAGAAAAATCTTATTCATTGTATATGAATTTGCAAAATCAGTTTTATTCTATTTTAGCTCTTTTTGTAATTGTTGTATGACTTTTTCATGTATTACAAAATTGTATAAATAGTAAAAATACACAACTTTGATGATGTTTGTTTGTTTAGGTACTGTAGAACTTTGATTAAAACAAATGACTTAATTTTGACCCCGAATGACTCGACTACTAACAGATACATATTAAACATTTTATATTTGCTGATAGTTTTGCTGCACCATTTTTTCATATGAAGAAACGAGAGAAAATTCCAGGGTCAATCGCCGTTCACCTCACATGCTGATTGATTCGTTTCTGTGATGTCGGTTTATGTTCATCTATTTTCCCAACAATTTAAAGTAATAATGCATTGAATAATTATGAGGTTTTGCTCATAACAAGTTAATTGAAGAATATACGTTAGTTAAACAGCGATTTGTAACTTTATAACAAAATAAAATTCAAAAACCTACACGTGTTGTACAAAATGCAACAGCATGAGTAACCGAAGGTTAATAAAAATTGATTAAATTTATTCAAGGAAACTTTATTGATGTCAATCAAAAAGAATGGCATTACAGAAATTTATGCGTAGTTCAAAAACCTATAACCTAGACTTTTACTACGCAATGTATATGTTAAAGAATAATATTTCCTCTTACAACTTTTACTCAAATTAGTAGCAACCAACTTACCCTTACTCAGCAATTTCATGAAAAAAGGATCTATCAAAATTTATAGGTGCTGCTATTTTGTTCAAATTTTGTAAACTTAATTCCTAAAAATTTTATGAAAACCAACGCACTACGCAACGTTAACCAATAGATGAATTATGTTCCCAAGACGTGTCGATTTCTATCTCAAAAAGCAAGTAAGACCGTATAACAAAGGTTCCTTTCACCACTAGGTGGATTAAATCGGGTTTTTTAATTTAAAAAACTATACTTTTAGATAACTATTAATAATAAAAACTTGAGTCATTTTTATTCACAGAATTGTTATAAGATCCCATGCACTAATATGCATTTGATTTAATTTTACAGTACTTTCAGTTGCAGTTGGTAGTACTTTCTTTCCAAAATGTCATAAAAGTATTTTTCACATTTAAGGAATAACTTGCACCGATACTTACATAACTGATATTTTTAACAGTTATAACAGTGTATAATGAAATAAATTACAAATTGCATAAACTGTTAGTTAGGACTCGGTTATTCGGGTGAAAAAAAAATTTAAATGGGTTTTTTGAAATGTGTTTACGTTCAGAACGTGACTAACATTATAAAAAAAAATTTCATCAGAATAATCGAGTCCGTCCTGTAATAATCAAATTAAAGTAATGAAATAAATGGTGCAACAATTATTTCTAATTTTGAGAACTATAAATGAGACATTCGTTTGTATATTTTTCTCAGCTGAAACATTGGAATGATTTGCTTGTACAGTGGACTCTCGGAAAAGTTAACTCTCTAAAAAGTTAATTGTTCAGAAAAGTTAAGCGAATATTAACTCACATGCAACACTCTAAAGAGTTAATTTTTGGCTTAACTTTTCTGAGAGTTTGAATTTATTGGTTGTCTAAAGCGTTTATTCATACAGGAATGTTACGGGCACATAGTTGCTTCGGGATTTTTGATAACATATTGGAAAAGCGCAAACTCAAATTGAATTTTAAATGCAAAATAAATGAACAGCAGGGAACAAAAAATAAGCGCGAACACTGTCAAAACGTTGTCGTAGACTACAAAAAATCAAAACTAAACTAGTATAACCGACTATTTTAAATTTACTGAAAGGAACTAAGTATTATTTCATAATATCTTGCTCTCTTTACATTACAACTTTCAGATACCTAAAAATGTGTATCCGAGAATATATTTTTCGCTTTTGTATTTATCATTTTCAAAGACTCTTAGGACTACTCAGAAAAGTTAATAATTCGGAAAAGTAATCGACCCATTCCCCAATCGATTGACTTTTCTGAGAGTCCACTGTATAACCTTTATGCATGCATTGTTAAATTTGATGTGTAGGCTATTCATTTTATAAATCCATAGTTTGCTTCAAATTTGGCTTACTGCGTATTTAAAATTGTCAAATGTTGCTACAAAACACGACTGATTTATTAAATGCATCAATAAGGTATACCATTCAACAACGCTTAGAGGACTATCAAATTGCAGTTTTTGCTTGCTTGCTTATTTCGCAGAAGTGCTCACTGCGGTGCGATCACAGCAGAGTTATTCTCCCTCGTTATTCCGCACACTGGTGATTCAAAGCAAGGGTGTGTGTTGAAAGTAGGCAATCCAAACTTCAATGCACATGCGGGACGTTAGACAGTGGTGTATGCGCCATCGCACGCTCTGCTGTCGCTAGGAATGGAAGTGTGTGGTGATTTTTGCGCGCGCCTCTTGCATACACTGAGGGGAATGCCAAGACTGCTAGTGAGTTGATTTTTCAAAATAAATTTATACAAATTTCATACAAATTTTGCGCATTAATAGATGCTCTTTTCAATCCATAGATACTAGAGCTTAGAAATGTTATATGAAAAATAGGAAGTAAACGTTGCACGCTAGTAACTTTGTAAGATTTGTTTTCGTTAGTGACATTTTAAAGGACAGATGTCTTATGTCATGTATCATGTTTTAATAAATAAATCAAAAATAACAAGCACTGGAAATCATATCGATCATATTTCTCATTCTCAAGCATGTTTATGGCGCAGTTTTTGCAATATTTTTCGACCTCATCTTATTTTCCTAACCCTCTAACATTGGAAAAACGATGTGATCAAGTTAATGACTATCTTTTCATGAAAGTACTTTCAAAAGAAGCTTAAGTTTTGATTTTCATGCAAAAATAATTATCTGAAGGAGCGCCAGCTAAGAAAAAGTTCAATTTCTCTTTTTCATATCTAATGCTCTATTCAGTTATTTTTTCTAATTCAGATATATTGCAAAATTGAAGCCAAGCAAACTAATAGTAAAATTTTGAGATTAATTATTTTGTTGTAGATATCCTTTTTCTTCAAAAGCGAAATATAATAATTTTTCTGAACTCTTGTTTTTCAAAGATGCTAACTTTAGAACGCATGGTATTAATATCAAAATATCAAAAAAATCTACCCTTTGGGTTACAACCACTCAAAAAAAATATCAAAAAATATGCTATGAACACATATTTCATATTGTCAGTTCAAAACAAGTTTCGTATGTGGCTCTGAAACCCAAAAGTTAAGGCCGACCGATTATAAAACGAAATAAGGTGTTCATCAAATAACATAAATGACGCTTACAAGTATTTACGCAGCCAAGGAAAGAAAATATAATTATTCTACGCAATACGTTGTGAATTTTACTGGCAAATAAGGATTTTGAGGAATACGGAACGGATATTTAAAAATATAGTCAAGTTAATTATAGATGTTCCTGAGAAATTAAATAATGATTATTGTGGCAGTAGAAAGGCTAGGTCACGCCGCTAGGTGGATTAATTCGGGTTTTTATTGGACGCTGAACAGCGATTTCCAATACATTGTCGATGGTAATGTAGCATTAAAACACAGCATGAGTAAATGTTTGTCGTATGTTCCGAAGGAGGCGCACGGTGGACAGTTAATGCATTGCTTTTGACGAGGTGAAAAAATTCAACAAAATTCAAATGTTCGTTTAATTCAAATGCTTTGTAACTGTGACGCTAATTCTGGTTATAAAAACCACCATAAGAGCGTCATAAAATTTTCGATGTTACTTGAGAAGTGCATGCACTGGACTTTCTCTAAAAAAAATAATCCGAACAGTTTCGATATCTTATGATGTTATCCGAAAGCTAGAAGTTTTTTTACCAATTCAATCGATATTTTACGATAAGTTGAGTAATAGCAAAAAAAATCGATGCGTCCTCTTATGAATATCTGATTTTGCTAGGCCCTAGCGTACCACCTTCAATTTGAGTCTGGGCACGCCAGTAACTGTTCAAATGGTTTGGACTTTTGGCCATTCTGGTGTAATCGAAAATTAACAAGTGGATGCAAAGCCAATTTTCGATCCAGAGAAATGAAATTCAAGCAAAGTGAGAAACATGTCAATTGTCTGAAGTTTTTGAAGCCTCTTAGTGGAATACGAACTCTGAAATTAAAGAAAAGAAAAAACTTTTACCGACTAAATTCCACTATTTAATATTTATTCGCGACAGATACGTATACGCTTTGAAATAAGACACTGATGAAGCCTGCACGTCGTAGGGGAACTACGTATCTGTTGCAAATAAACATTAAATAGTGGGATTCATTCGAAAAGTTTTTCTTTTCTTTGAATTCAGATTTCAATTGTCATTTTCTTCACTTACTGTTACTCACAATTGTACAAGAAAAGCAGTTTATTTAAGCATGTAGGTATAGTGGTGTATAGAATCAAAATTACTAGTGAGTTGATTTTTCCAAATAAATTTGTACAAATTCCAAACAAATTCTGCGCATCAATAGATGCTCTTTTCAATCAATAGTATTTCTCATTCCCAGAGCTTAGAAATGTTATATGAAAAATAGGAAGTAAACGTTGCACGATAGAATTTTTGTAAGATTTGTTTTCGTTAGTGATATTTTAAAGGACATAAGACATCTGTCCTTTTAAATATCACTAACGAAAACAAATCTTACAAAAATTCTATCGTCATGTATCATGTTTTAATAAATAAATCAAAAAAAGACAAGCACTGGGAATCACATCGATCGTATTTCCCATTCTCAAGCATGTTTATGGCGCAGCTTTGGCACTATTTTTCGACCTCATCTTGTTTTCCTAACCCTCTAACATTGTAAAAACGATGCGATCAAGCTAATGACTATCTTTTCATGAAAGTACATTCAAAAGAAGCTTAAGTTTTGATTTTCATGCAAAAATAATTATCTGAAGGAGCGCTAGCTAAGAAATAGTTCCATTTCTCGTTTTCATATCTAATGCTCTATTCAGTAATTTTTTTCTAATTCAGATATATTGCAAAATTGAAGCCAAGCAAACCAATAGTAAAATTTTGAGATTAATCATTTTGTTGTAGATATCCTTTTTCTTCAAAAGCGAAATATAATAATAATTTTTCTGAACTCTTGTTTTTCAAAGATGCTAACTTTTGAATGCATGGTATTAATCCCAAAATATCAAAAAATCTGCTATGAACAAATACTTCATATTGTCAATTCAAAACAAGTTTCGTATGTGGCTCTGAAGCCCGAAAGTTAAGGCCATCTGTAGACCCGTTAGAGGGTTAATTTCTAATTTTCTATACATATTCATTCAAGTCTGTAAAAATTATCTTTTGTGTTTACATTATTTTTCTATAAATATTATAAAACTAAATAAGGTGTTCATCAAGTAACATAAATGACGCTTACATATTTACGCACCCAAGGAAAGAAAATATAATTATTCTACACAATACGTTGTGAATTTTACTGGCAAATAAGGATTTTGAGGAATAAGGAACGGATATTTAAAAATATAGTCTAATATAACATCGATACATCTACAATTAAGTTCCTGAGAAATTTTATAAAGATTATTGTGGCAGTAGAAAGGCTAGGTCACGCCGCTAGGTGGATTAATTCGGGTTTTTTAGGTTATTTTCGAGACAAGTGAAAAAACAATGTGAGACGATGTACTTACTTCAGTTACAAAATTTATTTTCCATGTCACGAGATACAAATGTAGCGTAAACATAAACAGGTGCGAAAAATAAATCAACTAGTTGCTGTGCCCCTTTTCGTTAGAAAACTAGCTAAAACTGTCAGTTTCAATTGCGTACAGAAATGCGCCACTTATCCCCCATAAAGCTAATTACCAAATGTTAAACCCCCACATTAGTTCCTTATTTACTAGCACCCATTACGATTCCGACGAAGGCTATTTATCGCCGTGCCGTTGTTTTTTACTGTGACGGCTCTATTATGTGTAAGCATTCTATTTTCACCCGTTCCATTCTTTTCGCTTCCAACACGACGCTACAACGGTTAATAGCGCCAGCTTATTTCCGCCCGTCCCATTTATATTCTAATTATGAACAATAACTCACCAACTTTGTGCAACTGTTTTTCTGCTCCCTGGTGCCCCCCCCCCCCCTCCACTTCCCGGAACAACCCGGTAATGTACTGCTGCTGCTGCTGCCTTCGGCGTCCTCGCTTCGTGTCATAGCATAGCTCCGTGCTCGTTAGAGATCATTTGTGGCTGGCAACGGACTACGACGATGACGATGACGACGACGACAACGACGACGCAGTTCCCTATTTTCATTCGGAATGTTTTTCCGCAGCCCATTTCCCGCACACCGATCTGGGATGCGAAATGGAAAAATAGTAATACCATTTCTTACTGCACTAGCACACTTTCTCGTACCATTTTTCAATTCCCTGCAGCAGCAGGTGCAATGACGTGGACGACTATGAATCCAGCAGCCTGCGGGCTGCAGGCTACACGCAGACTGCCAAGGGTTTATTCGCTAAAAGGTTGCCACTCGCAGCGCAGCGGTAGCGCCAGCGAACGCCCAGGTGACGGTGTGTCAGCGTGGAGCACGTTTCACAGTTCAGCACCTTTTTTACAGACAACGAAAGAAATGGTGCATTCGTGCTCCCGTGAGGTAGAGTTTTTCAGCGATGACGATGGAAAAATGTGCATTCCTGCGTGTAGAATGTCATTCATCGCAACTCAAGTCTGATGGCGGCGATTGTACCGCATTGGGTGCTTTTGTTGGTACATTCGCTTGTCTGCATTTGGGCATTGCGTTTTTTATTGTTGTGTGCTAAGTGCGTGCTTATTGTTCTAGTTTGGATAGAAAAATGTACAACATGTATAGCATATCTTACCTTTTTGTACTGTAATTTATTTATTTTATTTTATTCCATTTGGCCGGCCGCCAGCACAGCTAGGGCTATATGGGCCGTCTGTTGATTAAAACTAGATACAATATTATAAATACCTAAATACTACTACCATAATTTTCAAGTACCTAACCTAATAATAATATAATAAGATTTTTCACATATTTACATTTTTTTATAGTTGTTTTTGAATTGAAGTAAATTAATTAGTTTGTAATGTTTATATAAGATCATACAAATCAATCTCTTTCATAAATCGAATCACATTTTGTACTGTAATGAATATAATGAAACTGCGATAGAGCAAAACTGATAGCACAGGAACACTACCGGTACTCACAAACATAGAAAAAACATCAGTTAGAAAAAGTTCTCCACGACGGTGGAAAACTCTAAAACAAAAGGCAGAAAACTTTTCGTGACAAGCCAAAGCAAAGCACAGCCATGGGTATAAACGTCCTTAAGAACTTGACCCTTCTTTATCGACAGACTTCGCAGCCGGCTGTTAGAGAACAACAGGATAGTTACGGAGCTAGTGCAAAAATCCTACTGACTCTGTCTAGCAGCTCCACTCTGCCTAGATTCGAACTTACGACGACTGGCTTATTCGACCAGCATCGAATCTCGAAGCTAACTGGGCGGTATATTTTTGTGACGAAAATATCAAAAAACCGTTCTTGTTCCTGAGTTATGACCGGACCGAAACGATGAACGATGCCACATGAACGGCCCTTAGATTATTGGCCAAAACTCATGAACTAAACATAATGGTGAAATTTTTGTCGCTTATCACTATTTCTTCTGGATAGCTAAGAATACTTACTTAATTTTGGTAAAAGACTACTCACTTTCGGATACATGGTTCCACTATTGTAGTTCGCAGGAAGGAATCCCGTCTGATCCAAAACTGAACAAATATTCGGGATGCTTCAAAAACTCCAAATGGGCATTACTCCGCATTGGTTAGGGGGCATCCATAAAGTACGTCACGCTTATAGGGGGGAGGGGGGGTTGACCTAATCGTGACGATTTGTGACGTAGGGGGGAGGGGGGGTATGAAGTTATGTGACGTCACATGAAAAAATATCAAATGGAAAATTTATTCGGGAAACTATAATTTAGCCTTTATTTTATGATACAACTATTGAAGGCTTCTAAAAAATTAACGTACTGATGGAATTTAAAACAAATAGTTAAATTTTTTGAATTAAAACTTTTTGTAACATATATGTGTGAACAGGCCTCATTTATTCCATGTAGTATGATCTCTCCATTAAGGCTTTACAGAATATGTACCGTCCTGCCTAAAAGAATTTTGCAACCGCAAATAGCAGTCGCACAAACTCCTGAAGGGCTACGGGATGCTACCAGAGAAGGAACCATGGCAATGTTTTCCCTTGCTATTCGTGCTGAACTCAATCGATAAACAAAAACTCATACCTCATACTCATAAGTTCCACGGCTGCTTTTAAGGATTTTCGGCATAATTTATACTGTCCCTCACTCAAAAGCTCTCTGAAGGATAGAGTTTATGCCACTTGCAGATTAAATTTCGCATCTAAGGTAGTGTTGAATGATTGCACGATTGAATGAATATACAAAATGACAAAATCCGTCAGAAAAGTTCTTCCAAGGCGTGTTGCTGCAAGACGCCAGCATGAAGTCCTGATTCTTTCAACTAGATTAGACGAATTTTAGTGGATCGATGTAAAGGGCATGGATATGCGCGAAACATTAATCGACGACACATCAGCGACTTTTGAAGCGTATCAGCAATTGGATCATCTTCAAAATTCGTGAATCGATGACTTATAAGCTCGAAAATTTTCCTTATTTTATTTGCTGAAATTCATTTGATAGCTTTAAATAAAAAGGTTGGAATGAATATTTAATTTTTGTTGTGAAGGAGGAGGGGGGGTTGCCGCGACGTGACGTACTTTCTCAGGGGGGGTCACGAATGTGTGACGAAATGTGACATGGGGGGGAGGGGGGTTTGATTTTGGTCAAAATTTGCGTGACGTACTAAATGGATGTCGCCTAAGAACATTAAAATCGGTCCAGCCATCTCCGAGAAAAGTGAGTGAGATTAAAAGCGTCACATACACACACACACACACACATACACACACACACACACATACATACACACACACAGAAAATGCTCAGTTTTCGAAACTGAGTCGAATGGTATGTAACATTCGGCCCGCAGAACCTTCTTTCCATTTCCGGTTTTCCAAGTGATTTCTATACCTTTATACTATATATTTATATAGTAGAAAGGCAAAACGTAAAATCTAGTCCTAAAGCCCAGTCCTGAAGTAAAAAGTAAGTTAGTCAATAGAGTATTACTGAGTATGGCTGCGTGGAGGCGCTAGGTAGAAGCTTGGGCTGGCAAAAGCTATGTTGGCCACTTTCTCGTTTGCATCTCCCATTTCAAACCCAGTTATTTGTTTGAATCAGATTCATCACAAAATTCAAATAAAGCATGTAAATGTTTCTGTGATGAAACATTTTGAGATCAATCATTTCATTCTAGATGTCCTTTTTCTTTAAAAGTGGAACTGGCCCAAAATTCCCGACATATTTTTTTCGCAAATAACCCTGAATAACTCTTGAACGCATGGTAAGAATACTATGCCCGTGTGCGAAATATCATGAAATACCGAGATCCTTCATCCTGAGTCACAAGTAAAATGACAAATTTAAGGGTAAAAGTTAAATTAATGTTAAAATTTAGTAGAGTGGAAAGTTGGAAATTGAAAGATGAAAATTAAATAAAGTTGAAAGCTAAAAGGCTTCTGAAAAGTACCGCACCGTAACAGTAGTTTGTTGACTGTCAGGTTCTTGCGCCATTAACAGTAGGTAATATAAACTAATGAGTCATAGAAAGTACAAAAGCACTATCAGAGCGACAACAGGTGACTGTCTCGTGTTCCCCTTACTACAGATTTTTTCATTTCTATTCTGTTATTCGTTCTTCACAAAAACTTTGTTCACACTTTCCACCATAATCGACATACGTTTTATACATCCAGTTAGTCTCCGCTTCTTTTGTCGTCGCCTTTGACTGTCGATTTTTTGTTCATAAGGTTCATGCTGGCTGCCGAATGATTTTTACTCATTGAACAAATTGATTGGCTGTTGTTCGTTCAGGATTAGCAGTTTGCATGGCGAAATGATGCTTGCTTTTTATCTGAAGCACACGTACGAACGTGTTGGCCGAAAATGTTGGTCAATGTATGAGCATTGCGCGAACCAGGCAGGCAAAAAAAGGTGTTGGGCTTGTCGCTAGACCTGAATGACCCGTCAACATTTTATTCGTTTCCAACCCAACATATGCGTACGTGTAAGGGGCCCTTAAGGCCGATGAAGGTCTCGAGGAGAACAGATTCACTGCACGGTCATCCGGTATTCTTGCGACGTGACCGGCCCACCGTACTCTCCCAACTTTCGACAAGTGTACGTTGAGAACTATTCCAAGTAGTGCCTGCAGTGCATGTTTTATTCGCCTACGCCATTCTTCGCTTTCCATTTGCGCTCCACCTCCTCCTGATGAAATTTTATTCGCAACAAAACACAACAATCAAAACACTCAGATAAACGTGGGCGGGAAAGTGCCATTGATGATATTAAATTACTTAGAACTAGAGATTATCGAATCTCTCCAGAATCCGCAATCAGCAGATTCATATTCGATGAAGTACACGGAAAGAAATCTGCTTCTGTTTTCATGAATAAAAAATCATGAAAACAAAAAGCTTGAAATTTCATGAAATCATTACCATGACTTCTGATTTCATGACCGTACCGACTAATATCATGAACTATAACAAGCATTTTCGTGAATATTCTTCATAATTGCTTCAAGCGTTACACGAACTGTCAAATCGGGTCATTGAAATCACAGCAGCCAATGTTTGTGATTAAGCAGTATGTGATAATTCTATTAAATATAGAAGTACAGTTTTGTGTGATGGTTTCCGTTGCTGATAAGCAAAAAAGTGGATAGATTAGTAATTTTCAGTTTCGTTGACGTGAGTTGTGTTTTAAAAGTACTATTATAGTGAAAAATAATGAAATAGAAAAATCCGCTACCGTGAAAGTGGGGGAAGACGATAAAAGTCGAAAGGTTATGATATCTTATATTCTGGATATGTAAATTAAACCATCGATCCGTTTTAATGACGGCAGTTCCATTGAGGCAACAATGACGGCCGTTTTACCCGACGTATCAAGTGTTGTGGTGAAAGAAGAATCTGCATCATACATCATCGGCGCAGCCGAGAAGGCAGAAACAGATACGCCTTCTTTGGCGTAGCAATAGCTCTTGGCGAAATGGCCACATCTAGTACCAGGGAATCTCGTAAAGAACCGGTAATACCTTATGCATCAGAGCTCAATCCGGTCTAAATATTGTTTGATGGTTTAGGTATACTCAGAGATGAACATGTGCAGTAGTACCGACTCCTACCGAACATAAGAATAACGAGGATTGATCCGACTCCGAGCACCTTTCAAGCAATTGCCAATCCATCCGTCGTTCGATCCAGGTAACTCTGGTAACATTCCGCATTAATTTGAACCATACTTTAACCGTAAGTATTATCACGTGTCCTCTTATCTAGAACCACTTTTGAAATGGTTCTGGTTACCGTATCCAAACTGTTTCCTGGTATAGGGCCCTATTTTATAAGTCACGTCGAGTGTCACTTTACTCGACTGGTCTACTTCTGGTATTATGTAGGGTCCTGTATGGCCGGACAACCTCCATGCTCGGACACTAGCGAAACAAAAATGATAAAATTATTTGGAAAAATTAGAACAATAGTACCATTAAAGCACCAAATATTTTTACTACTCTTTGTTTGTGAGAAATCGCTAGTGTCCTGGCATAGAGGCTGTCCGGTCATACAGGACTTCCCTCTAAGTAACATGCGACACGATTTTGTCGCGTAACTCGACTGAGTCGACCGCTAAAAGTTAGTGACTCAACCGTCAGCAAATGACGACTGAGCTTGCCCTATTTTGGCGATGCATTCAGCTGCTATGCCGGCCGTTCTTCCCGCACTCAACACTCGACAGTCGAGTCGAGCTCATCAACTATATCAGTCATGATTTTTCGTCAAGCAACCAGAAAATCCATGAGTCGTTAAAAACGTTCACCATACAAAAACAAGTGATTTTCCATACATATTTTTGAAGCGTAGGATATGTTCAATATAATGATGATGGTTGATAGGTTGATCCGCATACTGTTTGAATATTATTTATTTATTTATTATAAGGGGCCATCCATATACCACGTGGACAGTTTAGAGGGGGGTGGGGGTATGAAAATGTCCACGCTTGTCCATGGAAGGGGGGGAGGGGGTATCGTAAATGTCCACGTGGACAAGTTTTTTTTCATACCAAAAACAGAAATTAGAAACAGAAATATTGAATTAATTATACATAACCATTGATCAGTGATTGTTTTTAGGCTCAAATAAAGTTTTATCTTCTGATGAGGCATATGTTGACGTAAACACATGAACCGAGTATTACGGAAGGATTCGTCTTCAGAAGATTTTACGAACCGCGTCGCATCGGAAAGGTCCTGTGTTGTGTTGAAGTAGACGGAAAAGTTGAGGTGCTCTAGTTAGACATACTCTTGACGGAGAAGAATCATCAAGCAAAAGGTAAACTGAAACTGACTTGCAGTCGATAATAATTGGCTGTAGACAAGATTACTATGAACAGAAGGATTCAGGTCCTAACACCTTGCATACGGATTTTAACGCTGCGGAAATTTGACAGAAAATGCACGGAAAACCCCAAATTTCCGCAGCGACTCAAAATCCGTATAGATTGTGTCGACCTTTTGACTTGAGCGCATGTTTTTTTTTTTTAATACTGCATAAATCAAGTTGAAAACAAAAATTTAGCACCATGCATTTCTGTTTTGTTAAATTACACATAAGAAAAAAAATGTCCACGTGGACAACCAGGGAGGGGGGTAGGGGTTGAGTTAATGTCCACGCTTGTCCACGGTGGGGGACGGGGGGGTTGAAAATTGGTATTTTTCTGTCCACGTGGTATCTGGATGGCCCCTAATTACATTTGAACATAAGACTTTAGTCTTTCGTGTTTTCGTTACTAAATCTACCATCATACCATTATAACTAAGTTAGATTCCATGATTTTAATATTATTCGTATTGTCCAATCATTACAATTAATTAATACCATACTAGCCATAATTTAACGAAATGGTTGAATTATTTTCTTGACAGTACTACATATAGTTTTATAAATTAAAAAAAAAAAAACTAAAATAATAACATTTAGCTGACATTTTATTAAATTGCCTGGGCATGCAATTGCTGAAGCTGTTGGACTCATTGTTTCCGTTGCTATTGAGCTAGAATCGCAGAGCTGGGATTCATCATAGGGTTGGGCTGAGTCTTGCAATTCTTGACCAGGGATGAAAAAAATCGCTTCTAGCGATCAGACTCAAATTCATTGACATCACTACTTGTAAGCGACAAATGCTTTGTCGAGATCTGTACAGATTATTGATAAACCTCATGTTAGTTTATGCTCATTGCATGATTGCGTTGCGAAATATAACAGATACCGACGATTGGTTGTGTGCAGCGTCTGATTCTCAATAAAAACAAACATGAGTATCATTTTTTCTCGCAGCTAGGTAAGATGTAACACTGTAATCGACACTGTGATGGTGTTCATCGCTATCCCTTAGTGTGATTGTCTATAGCAGAAATAAAAGCAATTATTAAATCTTACATTAACTATCAAAATGACTTACATTATTACCAACCCTCTTGAATGCTGGATAACATTGGTCACGTGCTGATGCACTTGGATGTACTTCGGTGTTGACAAAAGGTAAGAGCGGAAGTTGTGCTTTACCTTACAGAAAATACGGGACAAATTGCCTGATCAGCTTCTGAAAAGTGGAATTTGCAGTGATGTATTGGAACTAGCAGCAAATATCACTTACTTACCTAAGTAAACAGTTTAGCTAGCTTCTGTAGCATTTTCTCGCCCGGAACTATGAGCACTTCTACTGCCAGCGTCACCTAATCCAACTCCGCTCGTACCAAGCACCACCGGTCATGCTATTGCTGCTACTGTTTTACCTGACTCACTGCGAATATGCGTGTTATTGAGATAAAACGTCACCATGCGTTTTATTCGTTTATAACGCATATGCAGCTAATATCGATAACAACCGATTTTTTATAAGTTGTGCTTTTGTTATTGCATTTAACTTCTAAAAAGTTGCATAAATAACAATTCAGTTTCACAATACAATTATTGCGTACTACTAGCACTTGCAATATAACGTTTAAGTACGTTATTTTTAGTGATCAAAATCAACGATATTTTCGATACAAGGGCGATATTTTTCGAAACCTTTCGAACCAACACGATACCGCGAATACAACGCTATGCGCAGTGAGTCAGGTAACACAGTAGTGGTGATGTTGTTACCACTGGAGTTCCACTGCTGCTACTGCAACTCGCACCACTAACACTTTGTGCAATCCAGCGGTTTCGATATAAGTTTTCGTAAAAGATGACTGTATCGATTACTTCAAAACGCACGTAAAGCACTTTTCCCCCAATAAAAACTCAACAATTTGATCATTTTCTGCCAGGCGAAATTTCAATTCAAACTCTAACACCATGTAAACAAACTACCAATTGCTTTCAAAAGAGTAAGGTTAAGAGCTCCCATACAATGGTTTACAGATCATGATTTCATGATTTTAGTCGAAAAATCGGGAATTTAATTCATGGTTCCAAGTTGAAAGATTCATGGTTTCAGTATTTCGCGTGCAAAATAGTAACGCTTAGGCGGCGTTACGGTAAAGAAAAGTATGAAATCATGAACATTATTCATGGTGTATATTCATAACATGAAAATACACTAAATTCTCGAAATCATGAGTCATTTTTCGTATTATGGAGATTAAATTTGTACCCGTGTAGCAAGGTATGAGGACGAAGTTTCTGAAGTAACAGGAAATATGAACCGAACTTTTTCATTTTTGAAGGTTTATCATTCTAATAATGGGTTTCAAGAAACCGACAATAATTCAAAAGAAATGGCGGCTGACTGTGACCAGTGTTGCGAAGGCCGCACTTGTTGCACTTGTTTCTAATGAACACGCCGGCATAAGCATTCCTTTCGGACTCCCGCTCTTGTTTACTTATGCACTGCAACGACTTTTGCGAGTGTGTATTTAGCTAACAGCCACGGTCGTCGCTCTCGCACGTCAATGCAGCCTGCGCAATTGATACCGATCACTCGCGAGAACTCGCATTTCCACCCGCGTGTAGAATCGAGGGCGTAAGATGAAGAAGAAAACAAAAAGTAATGCAACGGGCAGCTGGTTGCTCACGAGCAGAAAAACGCTACGAGACTGTGCGTTGGCGAGTGTGTAGGTAGTAAAATGTCCGCATACAGCAACGCAGGTTATTTTTCGATTGTTCTAACGCCGATCCTGGGGAAAGGAATATTAGTCCGACACTTGCTGCTACTAGAGACCGAGGAATCCTCTGCATCATTCACAAGTGTCACAGGAAGGAGTTGTTGTTTGTGGAAAGGAATTGATCTAAATCCACCGAAGCAGGTGGTGCGATCACTGTCATTCGTGCTCGCGTACGATTTGAGGACGTGTTTGGTTACGTTGCCATTGCGAAACAGGCGATGGAAATCCGAAATACCGACATAAGAAAAAACTATGAGAAATCAGTTTAGCGCTCTGAAAATTACGTGCTATCAACATATTCGATTCGTTCGAAATCGCGCGCGGGCAGTTATTAAATACCGATAGACATTTGTTGCTATGCACGAAAGCCATCCTGAGACAAACATGCCTCTTTGGCAATTATATCAAAATCCATTACTGCGCACGTTTATAAGGCTTCAAAAAAAGGTCCGGTTTGTAAACGCTCCATTGCTCCAACGCTCCAAGTGTGCTCAAATGAACTCAAAATGACCATCAAAAACAGCCGCTGCCGGAAAAAATGCAACAAAAAGCAAAGCCTGGGTGCTAATTCCGTTATCGAAATTTAACCTTCCGTTTTTATACGACAGACTTCGCAACCAGTTGTTAGAATACAGGACAGGCGGGGTCAGTGCTACTATCCTATTGACTTTAAGCCTCTCCCAGCTGAGATTCGAACATACGACGACTGGCTTATTAGACCAGCGTCTTACCTCGACGCCACGCCTTCCCAGTTGGAGGCCAATGCAACGAGCGAGACACGAAAACAAACGATGCAAAATTACTATACGGAACGGTACTCAGTATGTAAGCAAGTATTAACCTGGATATTCAAAAATTTTCTTGTAAAGCTATTTATCTTGTAAAGTTATTACGAAAATTAAGGTCTAAAATACACATAAAGCTTAAGTCGAGTACTATAAACTTGTATGGGTTCCGCTTGTCCCCAACCACCCAAATGAGAGTACGGCAAGCATACGTTTTATGTGTTTCGCGTTCGTTAAAGGCTCGATACACGTCCTTTTTTTTGTTAGTAGATAGACACATGGTTTCTTCGGCAAAGTTCTGGAAAATATAAAGGCAAGTAGCTTTGCTAAAGAAATGGCTAACGAAATATCTCTATCGAGTGCAGTATAGGTATAGACGACTAGAGATTTGCAATCTTCTGCAAAAACATGTGTTTTGTGAGTCTTTCAATAATCGCCTAGAACCATATACTCTTGTAAAATACAACCAACATACGCTAAATATGAAAAACTTAGTTTTTAAATGCTCTATAGCTCTGCACTCGACAGAGATAGAAATGTCGTTTCTTTAGCAAAATTGCTTGTCTTTATATTTTCTACAACTTTGTCGAAGAAATCATGTGTCTATCTACTAACACTTCGATAATTGCTTAGAACATTTCATTCTTGTAAAATGCAACTAACAAAAGCAAAGAATGAAAAATTAATTTTTTAAGAAATTTCAAAGAATATGCCTTATAGTTCAGCCCTCGATAAAGATAAAAAATTTATTTCTTCCGCAAAGTTGCTGGTTTTTACAATGTTTACAACTTTGCCGAAGAAACTATGTCTATATTTCCTAATACAAAAAAGTTATTTATTTATTTTTATTATAGTAAGCAATGACTAACTTTTGACAGTTTTATATTAGGGGGGATATTCATACGAACAAAAGTGCTGAAGACCATAAATGATAAAATGAAAGCAAAAGACACTAGGAAAAAAGTTCCACTTTTCGCCATTTTGGACTACTGTGCAACGCTAATATGCATAGATATAGCGCCCTACGCGCTTAACAAAAGTAAAAAAAGTAAGAATTTATAAAAAGTATAAGTGAAAAAGTAAGGTAAAATATATAAAAGCCAACTAGCCAAACAGTAAACAATCGGAATCAAAAGCCCAAATAATTAAAAGGTTGAAATGTCAAAAATCAAAGAAGTCAAAATATCAAATGAATAAAAAATTGAAAGCCTGGAAAGTAAAAAAGTCGAAAATTGTAAAACTAAAAGTGAAAATTAAAAAATCCTAATTACTCTCTGTCTGTCTGTATGCAGGCTTCATTCTCGGTTTTTTTTTTTGCTCAGTAGATGCTCATTTGACTGCAGTGCCTCAAGGAAACAGAACCTGAAAAAGTAGTTTAAAGGTCAATTCTCGGGTAAATTTTCAAATAGACCTAAGTGACAATGAGAGATTCTCTTCGCGTCTCCTCTCTACCGTCTTTCACGGCTACATAAATGCATGGAAAAGGAAATTTTCAAAACATTTAGCTAACTAGTGACTCCGGCAACCGTTTTATGCAAAGCTGATGTGTTAAAATGCATTAGGATCGCCGTAAAAAGCGGAAGAGAGGAGACGCGAAGAGAATCTCTCATTGTCATTTAGGTCTATTTGAAAATTTACCCGAGAATTGTAGAGCTAATTATTATCTACATTATTGTTGAAGAAAGTATAGTTCTATCTTTTGTATTTACGGCGCTATGCGATTGCTACCCCGTTGGTACCTGAATGAGCGCTCTTTTTACTACCAACGGGGTAGCAATCGCATAGCGCCGTTAATTGCAAAAGATAGAACTATACTATACTATACTATACTAACTATACTTGCTTCAACAATAATGTAGATAATAATTAGCTCTACAATTGACCTTTACACTACTTTTTCGAATTCTGTTTCGTTGAGGCGCCGCAGTCAAATGAGCATCTACTGAGCAAAAAACCGAGAATGAAGCCCGTCTGTATGTTCCTTATAGACTTGGAAACTACTGAACCGATCGGCGTTAAAATTTGTATGCCGGAGTTTCTGGGGCCGGGAAAGGTTCTTAGGATGGTTTGAGGCCTCTCCCCCTCTGGAAGAGGGGGCTCCATACACAAAATTAGCTTGAATAATGCAATGGAGACGCACAGTGTTCTTCTCAATTCAATGGCACGGATATTTCTGACACGAAAACGAACACTTTTGATTTTTGTCCACGTGTAGTTGACTATAAACGGTCCCACAAGAGTTACATTTCTGCAAACTTCAAAAACTGGTGGTGTGAAGTTCTGAAGAAGGCATCCATGGCCGCATCGATACGAACAACAAACTGAAGAGCTGAAGCAGTGTCTGGATAAGCGAGAGCTGACGAACTGTTAACACTGACAAGTTCACTCCGAGTCCGCATACTAGTAGCAGCACAGAAAAGGCAAGTCAATCACTCTAAACTGAAATTTACTCGTTCGACACCTGTCAGTTCGGGAAAGAGTTCCGTGAAATGCATCCAAATGGTCCCAAACAGAAAAGAGAATTTTGTCGTGTTAAATGTTACGATGGCTTGCGACCGTAAAAACTACATTAAACTGCTTTTCAATACTTTCGTTAAAACTGAGACCGCAACCGATGTTTCAAACCACCCAGTACGAGCCAAGCATATTTTAGCCAGCTCAACGGAAACTCTTTCCCCGGTAAATCAGCACATTTACTCGAAAATTTTCGCTGTCGAACAAAACAGACGAAACTCATTTAATACGCGAAAACCATACTTAATGAATCATTCCTTTTCCCTACATGCAATTACGAAACCGTTTACGAGTCCTTCGGGAGCAGTGTTAACTGGGACTACCGGTTTGTTGCTGACGATATAAATTATTGCCTTCCAGGCGGGAGGCACCACCGCCGCCGGCGGAGCTCCGCCCGATGACTTGCACTATTGACACCCCGGAACCACACACCAACCGACCGAGCAATTATTTCATCCATTCCGTAGAGCTCGATTTCTCCGGTAGCATCGGCACACTAATGGCAAGGCTGCGTGATAATTACGGCTACGGAAAATGGTTCCTACAAACTGCAATTCCACCGCCGACATTGACATGGAAAGCAAGGTTGCAGCCAGCTGTCGGAGCCATCTTTCATTGGCTTCACTTGTTGTTAAACACGTAAATCGATTTGCGGTCGAGCGAACAGGATAATGGAATTTCACCACGGACGGGTTCGGTGGTGGCTGGTGGTCCGTGTGGCACGTCCTTGCTACTACGAAAAACGTCAGTTATAATTATCAGAACGAACGAACGCACCACCGGCTGATGTTCAAACAGCAGGGCGGACATAACATTTCCAGAATTACATTCCATTATCGACGAACGAACGAACGGTTGATGATTGGCAAACAAACACACGTACTAATTGGCTTGTCATAAAGGCTCGGAAAGGTCGTGTAGAGTTGTCGAAAAATTGTGGAAATATAATTAAAAAGATTAATGTAATTTATTACCGCGACGTGGATTCACACTGCCATGATTTTATTTTCGTTTGCTGTCAGGTGTGTCACCGGAATTACAAAAATTGTTTTTCCAGAAAAACCTTGGTTGCATTGCAGAGCACAATCCGGTAATGAAAAGAGTATGTTGAGTTGTTGTTTTTCGTTCTCTCTGCTCTGCAGGAGGTCCAGTATGATTCCTTTCATGACCAGCAGACCAAGGATTATTTCCGATTCAATTGGCAAACCACGAAGCTGAACATTTTCATTTCAGACTGCTGCTGATGAGTGTAAATTGTACCTTGAACAGTTCTTTTCCAAGCCTGAATGGATTTCAGTTCATACACCCACACGTAAAGATGAGACTTCAAAGCAAATAGAGGACAACCTTCGTTACCGTCTTGCTTTGAATATTTACACACAGCGCCCCGGTACCAACAGTTTGTGGTAAGCTCCACTTCTGTGTTCCCTACTAGAGTGCACAAATTTCTTCCACAATCCTAACAAACTATAAAGAACAAACTTCCAACACACACAACTTCTTGTGGTTTAGTCGAAACTGCTTGCTAGCTGTCATCAACATCATCATTATTCGAGAAAGCACAAATCAGAACAAGTCTGCAAGTATTTGCCAGTGTGTGAGCATAGGCAAGGCTCCATTTTCTCACTTAATTTGATCGCATTCACCCAACAACCGAAACCGGAAGAAGCATTGAATCTTGGTGCAAGTTGTTTTGAAACCTCAAGAAGTGTTCCACTTTACGCACGAACTCTTCGTTAGAAGAGCGTGCACTTTTCGAGATTTATTAAGTGCAAAAACCAACTACTTTCGTGCTTGGGGGAACTTTTTCTTAGCGTGACTTTAATTTAAACAAAATCTGTAACTTTAAAAAAAAAATAAAATCTCCCACTATGCAATTCCCATGGAAAGCATAACACCCCCATCTGCTGACGATATTTAAACCATATCTCATCCAGTCTGCCACTTGCTCCGACGCTAGTCATAAGCTGCAGAGTTCATCCATGCAAGCATACACCAGCATTCGAGTACAGAGAGCAACCGCTCTTCATTGCTTTAAAGGTCTTAATTGAAGTGTCATTGTCACCGAATGCAAACAGCTCCGACTCACCCGTGACTTTCTTCTGTGTTCTCTCTCCGGTTCTTTCTTGCAGGCTATCCCAAAGTAGTGACACCCTCAGGATCCGGAGGCAACATCACACCGGGTGGTGGTTGTGGTGGTGGTGGCGTCGGTGGTGCCGCTGCTGCCGCCGGTGTAGCCGGTTCCATAGGCCAAGGACCTTACGGTTCGGCAGCAGGCGCAGGCGTAGGAGGTGGCGGTGCTGGCAGTCCCGGTGGCGGTGGCCCCTCCATTCGGCGCCAATCGTCCTCCCGTGGACTGGAAGCTCTTGCGCCACCGGTCCGGCAGGGTTCCTTCCGGGGACGCAATTCCCCGATCAACCCCACGGCGCCGGACAAACCGTCGTTCTCGGTGTGGAAGCGACGACCCTCCTGGCCTGAGGTCGAAATCAAATCATCGTCCGGGTAAGTTAGGTGGTGAACGAACATTGGATGTTGTATTGTCGGGATTTGTTATGGTTTCGAACTGATTTTGTTTTCATTTGCTGGTTCGGACTACAGCAGCGGTCACTGGGCCGCTCCGCTCACTGGACGGACACCAAATTCAATTGTCGATAAAGTTTATTTTCACGGAATTGCCGGATGTGTCGTCCTTGCGGTTGATTTGATTTGAGTTGATATTGGAATTGACACTTCGATTTGCGAGTCGGTTTATGTTAGAAATGAACATGATTTTCGATTATCAATGCAAATATTTCCGCATTATTGAATATTTTCATTGTTCTATTGAGGATGGGAACATGTTTACGATGTCAATTATTCTGCAATAACCCATTACAAATCGAATCAAATCAAATCAATGAAAACAATCAAAAGCTTTTGGCTGCATAATTTGGAGAAAAAAATTTATATCTTTCTGAAATATAACACAAAATTTATCTACAAAAGGAAATGTGTTCAACCGTTGAATCAATAATAGACAAACATTTTAATGTACCTATTGAGTGAACAACAATCAAAATACAGCAGCATAAACGTAGGCACCATCTAATCTGGGCCAGGTGGGGGGATGACATCACAGAGAACAGACATCCATTCAGAAACAAATTTGTCAAGAATTCTTGGATTTCAAATTTCAAATATTTCAAATTAAAATCATCTAACATACTAGTTTCCCAAATAAATGATTTGCATGACAGTTTGCATCTGGCGCTAGTATAAATGGACTATAAACAGTTACTAGGGCCAGTTTCCCAATCAATTTGACATACGTTTTTGTTTGGTTGTCTGTTCTCTGCGGTTACATTGTGCCAAAAACATAAGCGATAAGTTAAATACCTAAAAAATGAACAGCATCTATGAACAATACTGTACGGAAGGGAAGCAAAGAACGAAACCGAACATTATCTTTTAACAACTATTCGTATAAATGACGATTTTTAGTGTCAAACATTTTCCTCATTAGAGTGCTTGTATAAAAGGTTATGGCCATTAGAGTGGCATGCCGCATATTGGCACTACGCCCAGAATGACATCCGGTCTACAATATGTACAGAGCGGAACAGGACGCATACTCTCATCTAATCTAATCTAATCTCACACGAACGCAACCAATTCTGGAAGGCATCCTGGAAAATGACGATTACTTGAATCAATCATTTTTCTTAATATTTTTTGAAACGATGGTTCTACAATTGATGAAGGGACGGTAGGGAAAGAAATGAAAAATTTTTTGGTGAAGGTGGGGAAGAGCGGAAAGGAAGGGGGGGGGGGTATTGGTAGCTATGCTTGACAAGTAGTCATTTTGACTCCTACCTTTTGTCCAAATGACTACTTGTCAAGCATAGCTACCAATACCCCCCCCCCCCCCCTTCCTTTCCGCTCTTCCCCACCTTCACCAAGAAATTTTTCATTTCTTTCCCTACCGTCCCTTCATCAATTGTAGAACCATCGTTTCAAAAAATATTAATATATATGTATGACCGCATTTCAAGGTCAAGACTAAAAACTTGAGATTAGTCATTTTTCTTGTCAACGACCAGGCCAACTGCGCAGCATGTACCGCAGAGAGAATTTCAAGGAATCTAGTGGAACCAGAAAAAATACCTAATTCCATTAAACACCTTGAAATCAAGGGGAAAGAAGAAAGCATGTACCTCCCGTACCAAACGCTTCCCATATACAGACAGTCCACAATCATAGGTCACACACAATTATGGGTCTTTCTAGCTTTTTCTGCCAAATAATGCGTGAATATTATACTAATTGATTGATGAAGTTGTTACTTATAAGTAGCATTATAACAGTTTAATCAATCATTACGTGAAATTTAAACGGAAATTAGTAGCTAAAGCTAAAATGACCCACAATTGTGTGTGACCCATGATTGTGGACTGACTGTACATAGATATTGATTTATTTACAGTCGTTGGGAGTATCTGGGAGGTTAAGTGATACTCCGGACCCTCAGGGATGAACTAATGGCATTTAGACCTGAAGCCAGGCTGCAATTGGCCAAGGATATAGCGCCTTATTTTGCTCTCTGAAAATAGATTAGTTTGCCAAAAAAAAATTAGTTTAAATCTTATAAAACTTGTAACCTCCTAGCTTGGCTACTCAATTATACAAATTGAAATATTTCCAGGTATGGCCACGCGGAGGCGCTAGGTAGGGGCTTGGGATGGCTAGAGCTATGCTGGGCGCTTTTTCCTAGTTGCCTTCCCCATTTCATACCCGGAACAGGACGCATCCTCTCAGTAAAAAAACTGCTTAAAAATATGTCAAACTAGCTGAAAAATATGTCCACTTTTATTGACAATTTTGCCATTTATTATATTTATTTGGTGATAAAACCCGACTTTGTCATATATCCAATTAGTATCTCCAAGTTAACGGAATCCTGAAATGGCTGGCCAAGTCAACGGAATCCTGAATGGCTCTTCCCGACGAAACTGGTACAGAATTTGTGGCGAAGAATCATCCCTGTAGCTGATCGCCCAGCAGGTATAATTGTTTGGCGTAATTTTAGCAACGCTAAGGCCTAAGAGAAACTTTGACTTCACGTAACTGCTACTTTTGTCTTATAAGAAACATTGAGGAACTACCCTTCCTTCTAGTCTGTAAAGAGAACTTTTTTTTCACGCTTTATTATGCCTTTCCGGACCCTCAGGATTCTCTGTCTGGGGATTTGGCCGAGACGATACCATAGAATTGTTCGATACCAGCCAATGTTCGTCTAATTCTTGTTCATTTCCATTTTACATATTAGACTATTCTTCTGAGTCTCTCTTTTTAATATAACAGTCTTCGTTCACAGCGTTGATGGCGCGTACATATTTGCACCCTGACTTACTGAATGTGATGTAACCAGATAAAGAATAAAAATAGCTTCAGGCTATTCATTATGAATGGCACTTTAATACGTTGCAGTTTTTCAGAATGCAATGCAGCTGTTCAAAAATGTATCAACCATTTTATCTCCCAAACATCCAAATACATCAATAGCTTAAACCTGTATAACTACTAATGTACAAAATCTGGTAAACCAAGTATACTTGACTAACACTGGATAATGTCAGCTTTTCAACGGTGATCGTAAAAACTCGTCTATGGTCTTACCGATCCATAACTTTTCATTTAACTATGGTCGTATCGAACAATACACTTCATTCAATAATGAACACAACGAATCATTTTTCTTCATTTTTCTGGTCGTACCAAATCAATGATTCCATCTATGGTCGTACCGAACCCAAAACATCATTCAACAATGATCGAACCGAACCATTTTACTTATCTTATTTCGAATGTTTGGATGGATTATCTGCGTTACGCGTTTCAGCCTACTGTATTTCATTCAGTCATCTTCGGACGCCTATCTAGAAGTAGATAGACTTCTGTGTGACTGAGTCATTAAACCCACTCTGGAAAAATGAGGCATTTCACACAGCAATTGAATATTCTTTATTTATACACCTATACCAAAGACCCAACGATTGCGAATATGAAGAAGTTTTTGAATACGATAAAGCTAACTATGAAAGTATTAGAGGTAGATTAAACTGTGTTAATTGGCAACATATTCTCAAGAATGAAGAAAATGTAGACATATTTTATAAAATTTTGTTAGAAATAATGATACAGAACATACCGTTAAAGAAAAGAAGACGTCACAAAAATTCAAAAAGCCCAGTCTGGTATAACAGCCAAATTAAGAATCTAAAAAATCGCAAACAAAAAGACCATAAAATTTATAAAAAACACCAAACTAAAATCTGACAACTTTCCATCCATAATGCATCTTGATGAACGTGTTGAACTCGGAAAAGATTTGTAATCTCTTTGCAAAAATTTTTCAAGAAATCTATACAACATTTTCTGAAGAAGATCGCGATCGCGACTATTTTCCATTTTATCCGGAATTTTCAGTGGACATAGGTGTCAACCAACTTCATTCCCAGGACATTTTGCAGGCCTTAAAAAATATAGATGCCTCAAAAGGACCTGGACCCGACGGTATCCCTCCAGTTTTCATAAAAAATCTTGCAATGGAGTTTACAGCTCCTTTGTTTTGGCTTTTCAACTTATCACTGGAATCCGGAATCTTTCCAAAAATATGAAAAAGCTCTTTTCTAGTAACTGTCTTTAAATCAGGTAGGAAATCTGACGTACGTAATTATCGTGGTATTGCCATAATCTCTTGCATTCCAAAACTTTTCGAAGCAATTATTAATGAAAAATTATTCCTGCAAATTAAAAACAGAATTACAGAAATGCAACACGGTTTCTTCAAAGGACGCTCGACTACGACAAATTTACTGGAATTTATTGACTATTCATTGAATGCAATGGATAATGGAAACCATGTAGAAGCACTTTCTACGGACTTCAGCAAAGCATTTGATCGCATTGACATACCAATGCTGCTTTTCAAATTGCAAAAAATTGGAATTCAACCAGGGCCCCTGAAATGGCTTGAATCGTATTTATCTAATCGCCAACAAATGATTAAATTTAACGGAAAGAACTCGAATCCAATTCAAGTCACTTCTGGGGTCCCTCAAGGCTCTCATTTGGGACCTCTTCTTTTCATTTTGTATGTAAACGACATTTCCTTCATTCTCAAGAAACTTAAACTTATATGCCGATGACATGAAGCTCTTTTTGGAAGTAAAAAATGAAGAAGACATCAATGTATTCCAGAATGAAATACATATATTCTACACATGGTGTAAAAAAAGCCTATTAGAACTTAATGTAAAAAAATGCAATCTAATAACATTTACCAGAAACAGAACTACACCAGAAGTCTCAATCAGATTAGAAAATCAAACAGTAGAAAAATGTGAAAAAGTTAGGAATTTAGGAATTATCTTAGACTCCAAGCTAAATTTTATCGACCATTATAACGCAGTAATACACAAGGCAAATAACATGCTAGGTTTCATTAAACGTTTTAGCTACAATTTTTTGGATCCATACACAATTAAAACATTATACATTGCCTATGTGAGGTCAATACTGGAATACTGCAGCATTGTATGGTCACCTTTTTCCATCACGCACGAACAGAGAATAGAATCAGTACAAAAACAATTTCTCTTATATGCCCTTCGTAAATTAGGTTGGACATTTCCTCTTCCATCATACAAAGCACGCTACATGCTTATAAATATACAATCATTAAAAGAGCGTCGTAAATATGCAATGGTCTTATTTGTAAACGATATCGTTTCGCAGCATATTGACTCAGCAACACTTTTATCAAAACTGAACTTTTATACACCTACTCGGCAACTTCTTTTATTTGCTCAATTAAGGTTTTAGGCTTCAAGCCCGTTTTCCAATGAAAAAAGTACTTATTAACTATGAACATTAACTATTAAAAACACTCAAATGGGATGCAACTGTCCCCTAAAATACAAGCTAAGCCTATTTTTAATATTCGCTGGTGCCATGGTAACATTCACTTTATGCTGTAGATCGTTGAAAGCTTTCATGAAACGGCTCGTTGGCTCATGTTGGGAGTAATTCCTGTTTCGATGAGGTGGATTAAACACCCGGGTATTCCGAAGTGCAACTTGGCTGTGATTGAAGTGCAACCTTGAAGCAAGCATTTGACTGTCGGCTCGTCCAGATAGGATGTTTGTGAAGAACACTATGTCGGCAATCTTATGTCTGCAGTGGATTGTGTCAATGTTGACTAAAGAGCATAGGTCGTGATACGGCGGTAGTTCATCTCCATTGCACCTCAAGTACCGCAATGCAAAACGAACAAACTTTTTTTGGACTGTCTCTATCCGTTGTATATAGGTTACATATCGCGGACGCCAAACTACACTTGCGAAGTCTAATTTACTTCGCACAAGGCCTACATATATTGCTAGTATTGCATACGGATCCTTAAGGTCACGACCGTATCGTCTCACAAGAGCAAATAGCTTTAAGCAGTCTTTAATAACGTTGTCTATGTGACTTGTAAACGAAAATGAACGATCAAATATAACTCCTAGGTCACGAATGGTTTCCTTGCGTGACAAAACGATTCCGTTGTAGGAGTATTGAAATTCGATTGGACGTAGTTTTCGGGAAAAAGTCATAACAGAGCATTTATCTGGGTTGATGTTCAAGCCGCTATTAGCCTCTAGCCTATAGCCTACTCGGCAACTTCGTAATCGAAATTTATTTTCCATAAGCCATTTTCGCACAAATTATGCAAAATATGTATGATGGCCTCGTATAATCAATACTGCGAAACCATTGACTTTACAATGCCTCGGCATAGACTTAAACACCAACACCAAACGTCAACACGTAATCGTAACGCGTAGCGAACGATACAAAAGAATAAGTACACTTTTTAATCTTCATTTAATTATAAGACTTTTATATGAGAAAATTGTATATATTATACCAGTCTACATCGGTTGACGAAATAAATAAATAAATTACAGAATTACAAAAATTATAAATCGTCCAGTATTAGTTACACAAACTTTAGATTTAACAAGAAGCATTTAACAGTAAATTTTGAACTTTTCCTTAATAAAAACTCTAACTGGATACATTTTTTACAAACAAACTTGCACTTACAAGAAAACACGTCTTAATCCTCCGAGTGTTTCATACTAATTATGTAGCTTCGTCAGCTAGTGTTCTGCAGGTTTGAGTTCCCTTGGATTGTGTTGTACTTTGTTTGAAATTGGCGAAGTTTTGGGATTGACAGTTTTTTCCTCGCCGAGCACTTTTGTGTGGAATACCTCTGCCGTCAGCCTGGTCTCCTGGTCGTCAATACGTGTTATTATTCGGGTGTTATCGAAGCGAAATAGGTGTCCTTCCTCGATGGAGTGTTGGGCTAATTCTTCCTCTAAATAGGCGTCCGAAGATGGCTGAATGAAATATAGTAGGCTGAAACGCGTAACGCGCTTTACCGAAAAAAAAATCAACTAAACCCAAACATTTTACTTATCGATGGTCGCACTGAAGCATATACTTGATTCACCAAAGAAGGTACCGAATCTTCTTACTTATCAATGGTCGTACCGAACTATTTAGTTCATCTGTTGTCGTATCGAATCATATACTTCATTGAACTATGTTCGTACCGAATCATTTAATTCATCTATGATCATACTGAACCATAACTTCATTCAATAATGATTCTACCGAATCATTTAATTCATCTATGGTCATACCGTATTATATACTTTATTGAACAATAATCGTACCGAACCATTTAGTTCATTTATTGTCGTAGCAAATGATATATTTTTTTGAACAATGATCGTACCGAATCATTTAATTCATCTATGGTCATACCAAACCATACACACTCAAGTCGCTTTTTACGCGAAGAATATGTTTCGCATAAATCAAAACTGCGTAAATTCCGACGTGCACGTAAAAAACTGCGGAAATTCCGAAATTCGCGTAAAAATAGTACGCTCAGCGTGAATCAAAGCCGCTTAAAATGCAATTCGCGTAAAAAAACCTTGTAAACTCCAAACCCACGTGTAAAAATAAACGTGTTCATGATCGTCATTAAGGCAGTCCGGTTACTAACGGGACAGGCTTCTTCACACAGTAAAAAAAAACATGAGATGTCCGGAGACATCCGCCAGCGGCGGTGGCTGCTAGTGCACTGATTGCTACTTATTGTTCGCCTTTTATACACTTGTAGTAAATAGATTTCTTCCACATTCAGAACAATAGCTCCTACATATCACGTTCGGTCGAACGGCCAATAGCCTTTTGTGACTAGATTCGGCTCTACACTAGAAGCTAACTGCGAGATAATATTACAATGCGGCTTTCTGCCGCAACAAAACGTTTTAAGCACATTCGCGTTAATTCCGAAAAACACGTAAAAATAAAACGCGTAAATTCCGAAATTCGCGTAAAAAAGTGCGTAAATCCCGAAATACGCGTAAAACAAACCGCGTGAATTTCAAAATTCCCGTAAAATAGAAACAAATCACGTGAAAAGCGACTCCAGTATACGTCATTCAACAATGATTCTACCGAATCATTTAATTCTTCTATGGTCGTATCGAACCATATAATTGATTCTCCAATGAACGTACCGAATCTTCTTACTTATCAATGGTCGTGCCGACCCATTTAGATCATTTATTGTCGCATCGACTCATATACTACATTGACAATGATCGTACAGTATCATTTAATTCATCTATGGTCATACCGATCCATATACTTTGTTCAATCGAATGATTCTATCGAATCATTTAATTCATCTATTGTCGTACCGAACCATCTAATTGATTCTCCAATCAGCGTACCACATTTTCTTACTTATCAATGATCGTATACGTATACCGAATCATTTAAATTCATCTAATGTAGTTCCGAACCATATATTTCATTCAAGAATGAACGTATCGAATCTTTTTACTTATGAAAGGTCGTACCGAATCATACCGAACCGCACTATTTAGTTTCTCTATGGCAGCAACGAACAATGTACTTCATTCCACAATGAACGTATCACTCATCACTCATATGCGATCGTAGCAAAGTTTTTTATTATCACACAACCAGCTTAAGGGATAGTTATATGGATAAAATACTTCAATTTGAATTTGGAAGTTTCAACCTCCTCAATTGAATGAAAATACCACGCAGCGCATAAAAATATATGAATTGAGGTAAAAAATGTGGTAGGCTTATCGGTTTTCCTAGGTCTGCAGATCGAGTACAGGATGGGAAGCATAGAGACGCATTTTCATTATTCACTTCTCACCTCTCACTTCTCACTTCTCGCTTCTCACTACTCACTTTTCACTATTCACTTCTCATTAATCACTTCTTATTACTCACTTCTTACTACTCACTTCTCACTATTCATTTCTCATTACTTACTTAGGCCATTGCAAATCATTTTAAAAGTTTTTGTCACCCCCCCCCCCTTGGAAATTGGCTTGAAAAATCGGAGGGCCAAAAATTAATTTGTAGGATATGAGTTAAATTATTGTTATAAAATCTATTATCTGTGCACTCTACAGCATGAGAAACGTGAAAAATGAGTATTCGAGTTGAGTTAACGCTTCTAGCATTAAATAGAAATGGAAATTCAAACAGCGGAATTTCCGAAAATCGGCCAAAAAATTTATCTTTCGTTTTTATCTTTTTTTCGTAGATTTTTGCATGGAAATTAATAACGTATATATTAAAAACAAGAACAGATTTGGTTCACGTTTGAACTTAAAATTAAAATGCCTAAAGTGCAATTTTTTTTGCTCGATTAAAAAATTACCTTTGTTTTTTTTTCGCACCCCCCCCCCCCCCTTCAGTGGCCCAACACCGGAGGGCAAAAACTTTTTAAAATATTTGGAATGGCCTTACAGCTCTCTTCTAAGAATTTATTTCTCACTTCTAAATACTCTTTTCTCACTACTTAATACCTATCGCCCACTATTCATTACTCGTTAGTTATATCTCACTTCTGTAAGCCTCAAACTGCTCAGCGAGGGCCTGGGAGAGATTTATGCTGCTAAAGCAAATACTGTCACAACTTTTCGTATGCTCACCACACAACTCACTCGGACACAGAAACGGATATCAAACCAATAAGCAAGTTTTAGCCAAGAAAAAAACGTAAGAAAGCTAAATAAAATAAAATCAAAATTCTCAAAAAGCCAAAAGAAGAGTACTGATTACTCCGTTCGAGTTCGGTAAACGGAAACAAGGGAAGTTAGTTGCGGATAATGTTGCTTAAAGCCAAAATTACAATAAAACTATTATAATTTTTATTGGTCTCTCTGCTGAAAATTCTCAAAGTCTTATTTAGTTTATTTGCGCGTGTCCTTTACTATACTGTACTAGGTGGGCTTTATCGTTCCTTCCGGGTTTCGATCCTTCCGGTTAACGACGTATTCCCAGCAGTTGGCAATGATCACGCCGGGGCAAAACTTTCCCCTGTGAGTGATACTTCCATTCGAAGACTTGGAGTGCTATCACCCATGCAGTCGACCGTATGCCCTTTCGGTGAAACGATCCCGCATGAGTAACCCTACCGTCCGAAGACTTGGAGTCACACAGTTTATAGCTTATCCGAAGCTGGTTGCTATCAATGAGCGATATCCACATCAGAAAAAACTTTCCCCCGTGAGTGATCCCTCCGTCCATAGACTTGGAGGGCTATCATTTACACAGTCGACAGCTTGCTTAGAGGACTTAAGGAAATTCAAGCAGATTGAGATGATCATACTAAATTTGCAAAGCTAATTTCATATAAGATTTGTAATCACAAGATATACTTCTCGTTAATTTCTTACTTTACGGCAAATTCGGCTACGGTACTTCAGCTGTCTACATAACCCGTAGAATTCCCTATTGGCAGCCGCTATCGGCCTTTTTACTTCACGGCTCACATAGTTTGGTAGGGTTTATGATAGGTCCACTCCCACTCGCAGCTTCCTGTTTAAGATGCGTATACGCTTCTTCCACTGCAGGCCTGCCCTTTGTTAAACAGTAAATTCCCTTACCTCCCTTTCCACCATCTAACGTCAGAATCAACTCCGATATCTCAACCGCTATTCTGACGCTTTACTTCGAACCATCAAGGATAGCCTGTATCAGCCTAAACAGTTTTGCGGGAAACCCATGATCAAACACAATTTAATACAGCTCATTTCGTTCAACTGGATCATACGCCGCCTTGAAATCTATAAGCAAAAGGTGAATCTGCGTGTTGAATTATCGGAATTCATCGAGGATCTATCGCAAGGTCAGCATTTGGTCCATCATGGAACGTCCCCCTTGAGAACCGCACTAGTATTCTCCAGCAAAAGTCAATGAAGTCAATGAAATAACCCGGTAAATACGGTATTCGAGTCAATGACCCTTTTTGTAGACAGGGCATGTAAGGTCTTCTAATAAGTTCGTAACTTGATTGATTGCACAATACAGCTGCTCGCTCCAGACTTTCAAAAGTTGAACAATTTTCACTAACCATAGTATCAGCGAGAAAATTCATCAATATTCTCGTCTCGAAATTATATAACAATAAAAGAACCAAACTGATGTAATAAAATTGTGATACAACCTGTAGGGTTGCACACCGCGAAGCTCTGTTTAGAAGAAAATTATCCATTTCTAATGTAAATTACCGTCATACGCATCAATTGACTTTCCCAACACTCAAATTCGGAGGTTCGGAAGAGCATCAGTGGTAGACATAAAAAACAACAGTCTAAAATTCGTGTTTGGAGAGCTTAAAAAATATATATTTTTCAATTTCCCCCCACGCAGGCTTACCGAAACAACAGATGTTAAAAGCAAATAATGTTAAATGCAATGCAAAAAAAAAATAACCGGCACATCTGAACAACAAAAAAACGGCCTAAGAAAGACCGAAATCCCCAACCCATGGTGCCATGGTAATTCGCAGCTGGTTCGCAGCATTAGTACCGAACCGAATCGAGCAGAATAATGTTTTTTCTGTGCTCGGAATGGTTCCGCATTATTCGGTGCGTGCTTGGTAAGCAATAATGTTTTCCTCTATCTGTTATTTGCATCGAGCGCGAGCGCGAAAGTACCGTGCCGCATCAAACTAGGAGGAAACGAAGGATTCAGATTACGAACAATCGAATGAAAATTAAACTTGTTAAAAACTAACTAAAAATAATCTCATTTTGTAATTAGATTTTTGAGCGGTTCAATCGAGTGCTTGAAATTCGAAACTGTTCGACGTTTGAATCCGAACGGTATGCGTTGTTTAATATTTGAATATCGGGAAAGAAACGAAAACATTTAGGCAGCAAACGAACGCGCAACATGCGGTTATTTAATTTACGTTTGGAAATTGCTTCGATTTCATTCCACTCCAGCAGATTATGGCCGTTCGTTTTTATTCAATGACAACGACGAGTCTGACGTGATGATTTACTATTACAATTTTAGCATGCCGTTAACAAGTCAGCCATTTCTGTCTGGTTGTACTTCATGAGAGAAAAAATTTCAGTTTACCAAACGTTACGAAGCCGGAAAAATAACTTTATACATACGATAAATTTCATCTGTAAATTTGTTGGACTAAAAAAACACTTCGGATTTGGAAGAGAAACGGTATTTAAAATGTTTGTTGCCATTCCCATATAGCTCGAATATACAAACGAGTTGGGGAAATTTTTTTATTTATGATTTCTTTTCGAAATTCGACACTTTTTTTGTGTTCCATGCGAACTCTGTCGCACCTCCGGTTTTTCCGTAAAAATTGATGTTTGGTGATTGAAACCAACAATCAAAGAATACAATTGTACCAGGTTGCGAAAAAAGCTACACTGAACACACTTTTAGAAGCCGATAAACCGGAAATTCAGTTTTTTTTCGACTTGCACAGCACGGGCTAACCTCCGATGAAAAGGAAATTATTCCGTTCCGTAGGCTGATTGCTGTTGAACCGAAAAGAAATGAGAAAAGCAGCACGCCAGAAATAAACACAATGTACCTACACACGCCTGACGACGCGACGGCTGCGGCTGGTTGGTAGGCAAAAACTTTCCATTTCCGCCCGGCGCGTCTGGAATATCACATAAACCGGGGGACGAGGGCGAGCTTTTCATTGGTGGTTACCACAATTTATCGGGAGAAAGACATACACTTTCGCGATGCCGGCCAAGACTAAGCTCCTGCTATTGATGTCGGTCTAAAAAGAGCCTGCCGATCGGGGCTAATGGCAGCGAACAAAAGCGCGTAGGTATATGTGTGTGGGTCGGGTGCAGATAAAATGACGAACCAACCAACATCGCCATCGCATTCGACTGCTCGAGATGATGGTGCTCTCTAGATAATAAACTGGCAGCGAGCGGCATTTGTCCGTCGCCGGAAGGACTGCGTCAGCGGCTGGTAAACACGGCTATAGTCGGAGGCTCTTTGTGGCAATTCTAGGATTTTTTTTCCAATCACCATGGTTTATTTTCTATAGAAAAGCAGCTTCCTGTTTGAATTTTAGTGCGGCTTTGATGAAATGTGATTTTCATTCATTTTTGTCATCTCTTTGTTGCATATTTGTCTCCGGTTCTTGGTAGTCGTTATTTCATGAAACGTGCTAGATTTGAATATTGAAGAGCATTTCTTTGAATTCGTCAAAAATAATTGATATCCATTGATAGTTCATTTTCTGTTCGTGGAAAGTAGTTGAAGTTTACTAGATTTTTGTATGATAGTTTTAGATTATTGCATTAATTGGCAACTGCACACCGGATGACGAAAAATTCGCTCGTGCACATGTTTTTCTTAGAAAGAAACTATGCAAAATATTATATTCAAAAGCAATTGTGCTTGTTGCAAGATCATTGCATTGCTGAACCATTTAACAATTTTAACCCAGTATGGGTAATATTTTTATATCTATTTCATCCAAATACTTTCCCGAGTTACTCCGCAACTTGTATACTATTTTTGTCACGGTTTCTTCACTAAATTCTTTTCTTACTACCTTCCCTTAATTATCTATATATGTACCTCGAATCAGATCTAGCAATATCATGCTTTCTCACTTCTGTGACAACGTCTCAATGTTTATCGCTTCATGAATTACTTTCGCTGACTTTAATAATATCGGCCAATAAAATTGAAAAACAAAATTACGCTCTGAAGCAAATTTAGGATAAACAAACGATTGGAGGCTGATAGTAGTTTGAGGATTTAAGCTTCATTTCCAAAAAGAAATGTGGAAAGCATGATGAGGTTCGTCGCTTTTCTGGCCCTTAAGTTCCTTAACATAACAGGAATCCCTCGAATAACGCGATGGGTGGTACTGTACGCCCCTCGCGATATCTCAGCGGTCCATAAACCAATAAAGTTGATTTGTGGTAGTAGACTAGGTTGTACCACATACTAACAATGTACCAAAAATCAACTTTATCGGTTAATGAACAACTAAGAAATCGCCATGGGCGTACACCACCACCCACCGCGTTATTCGGGGGACTGCTGTATATCCAAAATGAATTATTCTATTTTCTATGGAGATGTAGGGGAGAGAGAGAGAAAGGGAAAGAGCCTGACAAAGCGCGCGAGGAGAGAGAGAGAGAGAGAGAGAGAGAGAGAGAGAGAGAGAGAGAGAGAGAGAGAGAGAGAGAGAGAGAGAGAGAGAGAGAGAGAGAGAGAGAGAGAGCGTGAACGATAGCGACAGCGTGAACGACAGCGACAGCGTGAGCGACAGCGTGAGCGACAGCGTGAGCGACAGCGTGAGCGACAGCGTGAGCGACAGCGTGAGCGACAGCGTGAGCGACAGCGTGAGCGACAGCGTGAGCGACAGCGTGAGCGACAGCGTGAGCGACAGCGTGAGCGACAGCGTGAGCGACAGCGTGAGCGACAGCGTGAGCGACAGCGTGAGCGACAGCGTGAGCGACAGCGTGAGCGACAGCGTGAGCGACAGCGTGAGCGACAGCGTGAGCGACAGCGTGAGCGACAGCGTGAGCGACAGCGTGAGCGACAGCGTGAGCGACAGCGTGAGCGACAGCGTGAGCGACAGCGTGAGCGACAGCGTGAGCGACAGCGACAGCGACAACGACAGCGACAGCGACAGCGACAGCGACAGCGACAGCGACAGCGACAGCGGTAGCGGCAGCGACAGCGGTAGCGTGAGTGAGAGCGGTAGCGGCAGCGACAGCGGTAGCGTGAGTGAGAGCGATAGCAAGAAAAAGGAATTAAATTGGGATCTTTAAGGATGAAAATACAAATTAACAGAATAAAAGAAGTTGTTCCCAAGGATTGCCAAGGATAGAGATCTGTTGAAGTGAACTTGAATTGGATTGTAGACTATTTTAGAAAATTAAAATAATAGCTGAAGTCGCTCATTGACTTGACTGATTTGATTATTCTGAGCAAAGAGGCGCCTCTCTCTCTAATATAGAATTAAAAAAAAAAAAAAATTATTCTGAGCATCCTTACTCTGGTCCTCGACTATGGTTTCTACTTTGATCTTCTAAAATTCACTTACGCGATATTGAAACTTCCCAGATCCACATTTCAGAATATTTTCTCGCTTTAGAAATTCATAGACTAATGGTTTAATCTAATCCTAGCGATTTTAGGATTCCAGGACTTCAGGACTTTAGGATTTTAGGATTATAGGTTAAGGATTTTACGATTTCAGGATTTTAGTACTTTAGGACTTTAAAATTTTAGAATTTAAGGCAGATTTTTATGTTTTTGGAAAATTAGTATTTTTCGTCTTTAGGATTTTAAGTTATTAGGAATTTGAGTTTTTAGGATTTCAGGACTTCTAGATTTTGGTATTTTAATGGTCACAGATATATTGTGTGTGTTTGTGTGTTTGTCCCAGCTATTTTTCTCGACTGTCTGTCTGACTATCTGTCCCGTTTGTATGTCTGTCTGTCCTGTGTTGCAGTCTGACCCGTCTTTTGTTCTATCCCATCTCGCTGTCCCATCTGTCTGTCGTCTAGTCTGTCTATCCTGCATGTCTGTTTGTCCCACATATCTGACTGTCCCGTCTATTTGTCTGTCATATCTATTCCGTCTGTCTGTTTGACCCGCCTGTCTGTCCAGTCTGTCCCGCCAATCCCGTCTATCTATCCTGTCTGTATATTCGTCCCACATGTTTGTCCCGGTCTGTCTGCCTGTACCGTTTGTCTGCCTCCCATCCTGTCTGTCTGTTTGTCCCGCTTGTCTGGCTGTTTGTTTGTTTCGTCTGTCTGTCCCATCTATCTGTCCATCCAATCTGTTTATCTATCTGTCCCATCTGTCTGTCTGTCCCGTTTATCTGACTGCGCATCCTGACCGCCGGTCTATCGTTTCTGTCTGTCTGTCCCATCTGTCTGTCTGTCCGGTCTGTTTGCTTGTCCCGTGTGTCTGATCGTCCTGTCTGTCTGTCTGTTTGTTGGTTTCGTCTGTCTGTTTGTCCGTTCAATCTGCCTGTCTGCCTGTCCCATTTGTCTGTCTGTCCCATCTGTCCGTTTGTTCATTACGTCTTCCTGTACTATCTGTCTGTCTGTCCCATCCGTCTGCCTTTACCGTTTGTTTGTTTGTCCCATCAATCTGTTAGTGTTGCAACACGGCACTCCTCTGCTAAAGGAGGCAGGCTGAGAGACTTCTGGCCTAAAGTTTGGAAAGTGTGCAGGCTGACAGATCCTTGGTCTGACGTTTAATCGTGATACAGAGAAAGGAAAAAAGGTAAACAAAGTGATAGAAAAATTAATAGCAACAACGTTGTGCAAGTACGAAATCAAGCTATAGCAAGAAGAATTTAGTGATTAACGACGAATAAATAGTGCGGTAAAGTGTTTCCGGTAGAGAAAAATTGACCTAACGCGATTCCCGTGAAATTAGAAGTCAGCCAGAGGAAACTTTCTTACTTATCAAAACAATTTTAACCTGGAAATGAAACAAGTTGATTAGTGGTAGCGTAAAGCAATAGAGGAAAGCGCATGAAGGGAGAAGATTATTAGAACCACTTCTTTTTGAGCGACACAAATAAAAATCTGCTACAAAAAGGATTTCTTTCGAAGCAGTTTGTTTATCCCAACTGTTTGTCTTTCCCGTCTGTTTGCCTGTTTCGTCGGTCTGCCCGTCCCGTCCGTCTGTTTGTCCCGCTTCTCTGCCTGTTAGTTTGTTTCGTCTGTCTGTCCCTTCTGTCTGTTTGTCCGTTCAATCTATCTGTCTGTCTGTCCCATCTGTCTGTCTTTAGCGACTGTCTGTCTGTCCTGCCTGTCTATCTGTCCCGCTCTCTGGCTGTCCCATCTATCTGCCTGTGCATCCTGACCGTCGGTTTGTTTTTCTGTCTGTCTATTCCATCTGTCCCGTCTGCCCCATCTATCCCGTCTCTTTGTTCCATGTCTTTGTCTATCATTTCTGTTTGTCTGTCTGTCCTTTCTATCTGTCTGTCCCATCTGTCTGTCTGTCCCATCTGTCTGTCTGCCTTTACTGTCTGTCTGTTTATCCTGTCTGTTTTTCTGGCCCATCGGTCTGTCTGTCCCGTCTATCTGCCCCTCATACCTGTCTATTTGTCCCGCCTGTCTGTTAGTCAGTCACATCTGTCTGTTTGTCCGTCCCATCTGTCTGTCCCATTTGTCTGCCTTTACTGTCTGTCTGTATATCCCGCCTGTTTATCTGTTTATCCCGTCTGTTTGTCTGCCTGTCCCGTCTGGTTGTCTTTCCCGTCTATCTGTCTGTCCCATCTGTCTACCTTAACCGTCTGTCTATTTATCCCACCTGTCTGTCTATTTATCCCGCCTGTATGTCTGTCCCATCGGTCCCGTCTGTCTGTGTCTGCCTTTCCCATTTGTCTCGTCTGTTTGGCTGTGTATCCGCTCCGTCTGACTGTCTGTCCCAGACAAACAGACGGGACAGACAAACAAACAAACGGGTCAAACGGACAGAAGGGACAGGATACACAGACACATGGGGCAGACGGACGGGACAGACTAGACAGACGGGATAGACAGGCAGGCAGACAGACAGTTGAAATTTTAGAATTTTAGTAATTTACGTAATGTGATATCTTTTTAGAAATATGATTAACTTTAAAAAAAATCAGGAACATTTTCAAGTTTTGTGAACTTTGAAGAAAAATTCGCCTTTAAAAAAAGGCTCAGAGGTAAAGAACTTGACCTTTCTTTTTCGACGGACCCCACAGCCGATTTTCAGAGTGCGGGAACCAGTGCAATGATCCTATTGACCCGGGTCAGCACCGCTTACTGGCTTGTTAAACCAGCATCGTATCTCGAAGCCAACTGGGCAGTTCAATATATTTTAATTGCTCTGATTTTAAACGGGAGGCTGGAAATGCTGAGAAATTAAATATTATAAAGTTTGTTTTTGGAAATTGACATTCTAGAAATTGCCTATGTTTATTGATTTTAAATTTCGTATAAACTGTTAATACCAGATGTGATTTAAAACGGCGCATGTTTCTTGATTGGAGAATAATTTGTTTGAAGAAAAACTACAAGATATACAGCCCTAAGGGTTGTACCAAAGGGTGACGTAGGACTGTGTCATTTAGTACTCTTTACATTGATAACATGTTTTAATCGATGAAGTATAACTTTATGTCTGATCGTTAGTTCAAAGACTAATGCAAACTGCATTCATGGCATATGCATATTTGAGTGCCGTCATCCGGGGATACTTGCAACACTTTTGAACTTTGATTTAGTATAACTTTCGAAGTATACCGTTTAGGTCCAAGTGTAAGTAGCCAAAACTTGTATAGTGGTGAGTACTTTTGATTTATGAATAGGCACGAAAATAGGGGTGTTGCAAGTTACCCAGTAAACGAGGTTACTTGCAACACTTTTCTGATTTTGCGTTTCTTATGATTTTATATCTGATTTCAAACCGCGAATGACTATTTTGAGATATTTTGAAGGTATTTGTAGTAAAACAAGGGATTCTGGAGGCATTTTTTGTTTCCCAATTTCGTCTATCGCTTTTTTAAAGATATTCGGTGAAAATGCAGCATGTCGGCGAACTCCAAATTGCCGTTTCAAGGCACGTGGAATTTTTCACAATTTTAATTTTTCTAGAGATGGTGGTAGACAAAATAACATCGTACAGATTCAAACTTACTTTGTACATACTGTCTATTACGATAATTTTCATTTTTACAAGTGCTGCAAGCCGCGCCATATTGGAAGTAACAACACGAATTCATCGTTTCTTTTCCAAGTTCAAAATATAAACAAAACTCAAAGTTGCTATTTGTTAGCTAATATGATGCACTTATTGTGTACAGGAACCAAACAATAAAAAATAATTCCATGTCAATGAATTGACGCAACTTTGCACATCCATTTTTCCTACTCTGAAAGTGGTATTACTTTCCAATCGTATAGAAACAAGCAAAACAATGATGTAATGGATTAAACTTAACTAAACAATAGGTACACATCCCTTCTTTAAAATGGCAGTGGGTACAAATGGTTATGTTAACAAACAAATGCGTTGGAGCTGTTAGAAGCGCGATGCGCCAAAGTGTTGCAAGTAACCCCGGTGTTGCAAGTATCCCCGGATGACGGTATCTGTGAGTATCATTGTTTGAGTATTTATTTGTAAAAGAAGAGCGAAATATTTTGATTTAATTCTTCATTGAATCAATGGTGGTTTTGAAAAAAAAAAACCGTTTGAAATTGTTTGGTGGCCCTGAAAAGAACTATGTTTGAGCTGATAGCACTTCTTAAAAATCAGTACTATAATTACTGTTGCCAATATATAGATGGATGTCGCTATTCGGTCCTTTAGACTCTAGGATGATGGTTGCCCGCTAATACAGGAGTGATAGGAAATACCAAATCACTGTAAAGTAGAAATGGATTAGTTTTATCAAAATAGTGACCGTCCGTCAGTGCAATCGTGCGATAAATGAGCAGACGGTGAACCTAGTGTGCTATTTTATAGTCACTGGCACTGCCGTTGCTACTTGTAAGCTAGTGTAGGTGTGGGAGAAACCAGATCGGCTGCTGCTGCTGCTCAAATAAGTATCCGAATGGAACGTTAACCATTTAAAAAGTGTAGAAAAATCTTTTCATTCTTCAATTACTATAGTTCTTATAAGAACTGTTTAAGGCCACAATGGCCTGCTGCTGAATTTGCTGCCCGTCAGTCGATCCGTTTCCATTTGCCTTCAGTGTTGGTTTGCGATAATTGCCATTGAAACTGCCGCCAAAATGCCATCGGGTATGCCTCGAATTGCCATTAATTGCTGCAAAAGTCCTTGGATTTGCATCCAATTGCCGGTGTTGCCGCCAAAATACCCTCGTTTTTACCTCCAATTGCTGCCGGTGTTGCCGCAAAATGCCGTTGGTTTCGCCACCAATAGCCGATGATAAATACTGACCGTCCGTCAGTGCGATCATGCGATAAATGAGCAGGCGGCGAACCAAGTGTACCATTTTATAGTCACTGGCACTGCCGCTGCTACTTGTAAGCTAGTGTGGTGGTGGAGGAAACCATATCGGCTGCTGCTGCTTAAATGATTGTCCGACACTGATTGAGCAAGCTATCGAACAATTTCATATGTCTGCGATGGGGATAATGCAAAATGTAACGTAAAGTGCATCGTGTGGGATTCACGTTGGCCATTGCCCGCTGATTCCGCTTGTCTTCGGGGTCGGTGTTGCCTGTCAATAGCCATCGAGTTGCCAATTGGATTGGAAAAGGGGTGTGGCTTACAAAGTGGTCTCAACGGTTATCATTTGGATCCAAATCCTTTGGTGTATCTAATTGTCGTCCGTGCCTGTGAAGCTAGGTGATCACAAGGCAAATGTATGGGAAAATTCGACCTGAAAACTTTACACACATTTTCACTATTTAGCGTATAAAAAATTATTATTAATATGTTACTATAAAATTGCTGGTCATTTTATCTATCCAACGACATATTAACTGTTAACTGTAAACTGTTAAATTAGGCTGTAAATTAGGCTGTACACTTCTATTTTTCGTTTTTACAAAGTGCTACCCAGTCCCAGTATAGTAAACAAAGACGTAGCCCTACGTCAAAAATCGAAACTATTTTCACAATTAAATTTACTTAATTTTATTTCGACAGGTACAAATTTCGCTGTGACTTGCAGGCTTCATCAGTACCTGTTTCGAGAGAATGTTCCTGTGCAGGAACAAAGTTGTCACACACTTGTCCAATTTTGGGAGCAACTCTTTCACCGAAGTTAAAAATCGAAGACGTAATCTTACGTCGAAAGCTTTTACTAAACGAACCTAATTAATCTGGTAAACCAAAATCGTAAGCTCATCATAAGTAGTTTATCAAAATTAAACAAACAGTGGCAGTGAATAATGTACACGAACTCAATTTCGACTCAAAATACCATTCCAGCGCGGAACATTACTCATGTAAATAATCACCGCAAATCAGTCATAAAAGCATCACGAAACAGTCATAAACTTATTATTTTATTATTGTTCGTTTATGGTACAACTAGACTACCAGTTTGGAGTTTCCTTTGTGATTGAATATTCAATAATCGATTATCCAATGAACGTTTCCGTTTTCGACTCATCCCTTCCGCGTCATTGCGTTATTTGCAGATAGCAGCCAAATTAACGATTCGTTTCGGATTGTCATCAATATTGATGAATGCATTTATTATTAGGTTAAGGAAGAACTTAACCTAAGGTTTTATTACCTCAAGCAAGCCTTCACGGAAAAATAATAACATCACAGTTCAGTAAACTCAGTTAGCGATAAAAACCTGCCATTTTTCGTTCCAGTTCGTAACGAACCCATGCAAGTGTGACGTGTGTCAAATTTCACTTTCATCGCTCGGATTATCCGCTATGAAAAATTACCATTTCGGTGAGATAAATAGACTACATTAATAAGCCGCCCCGTTCTGGCCCAGCCCCAGCAGCAGCAGCAGCAGCAGCAACAGCAGACACTGGCACTGTCTGTCTGCCTCTGGCTCCACGGGGTCGCGTTCACCCGAACTAACACACAAATTGAGCACGAAATCGACACAAAATGACTGGGCAAACCAGACATTATACATCGTAATTCCTACCTACCTACCAACCCACCACAAGGCACCGTGCCGCGGTTGAACCCTGGCTGGCGACCGGAGGCGGTATTTTGGACTGTTTTTGCCATTGACGCGACTAACCGAACCATCGCATAGTCAACCAACGCAACGCACCGCATCGCCGAGCCGGCTTACCACCGTTAAGGATATACGACAAGCTGCATGCGCGATATTCTCGAAAGATGATGGCACACATAAAGTAGCAAACATAAGTGCCTATATGTATGGACATGGAGGTATATGTACGTTCATGCCTATAAGCGTACGTATAGAGCGAATCTAATGGATTCGCTCCAAAACGTGTTAAATCGGTGCCGGTTGTTTGCGGAGCGTTGGTCTATTTCTGTCCTAAGCCTTTCATACGAAGAGCGCCAACGATGCTATTATCGCATCTAATGGTCCTGAAACTGATGCTGCTGCTGCTGCTCATGATGATGATGATGATGATGATGATGATGATGATGCTGATGACGCGGAAGGCTTCCCAGCAGCAAATCTGTGGGAGGAGTGGCTCATGCCGACTCATTCCAATGTGCATTTCAACAGGTGATAATACTATTGGAGTGTCGCCAACTCTAGTAGAGTACCATTGCAGTACAGCTACAGGTGGACCGAGTGCACTTCTAGCAGGATAGCATCTGCTGTGCCGTGTTATTCACGTTCGAAATAGCACGTAATTATTTTTGATCTGTTTCACCCTTGCCGATTGGTTCCGATTCATTGGGGCAGAAAGTAATTTTATTGATATTCTCTTGAATCGCTCCGTTTTGTGCAATTGCAGCGAAGCAATTTAAACATTCAGTCAGATAGCAGAGCAGGTTTAACTTAACTGTGTCTGCATTTAATAATCTGCCTTATACGTTCGTGTATCAACTCAAGCCACACTCTTCATTTTGATACCGCAATAAACTATAATCCTTGCCATGAAAGCGATACAATTTTACCACAAAGCCGGTCATTTTGCTATTCTACGAGTTTACCACGTTAGAGCCATTCCCTTTTGAAGAGACTGTTGACACTCGAGCTTTCACGTTTATCGTACGTCTCACAGACAGTGACTGCCAGTGTTTTATTTTCTTGTGCCATTCATCCGTTTCCCTGAGAAAGCATGCCTCTCATAACTAGACCATACATTATAGTGTGTCTGCAGTGCAGAAACCAGTATAAGTTGGATGCTTTCCAACCGAACAGACAGCAACCGGCTGCATGCATCCTGTCATCCATAATTCACTCAGCCAACCGCTTTGTCCATCCACCTCGTCCACCGTCCGCTACAATCCACCCACGGAAAGTCTGGTTCCGTTTATTGCAATCAACGAAAACAAACTGTTGCTAAACCCCGCACAATGACGGATACGTACACAACAGGTGCCACGCGAGCCCCCGTCCGTCCGAAAGCCGGTCGGTGCTGCAGAAGCGATGCACCTGATAGTAAATTGTGGCCCCCAGGCGACACATGCACGTAGCATCAATTGCGACAGCAACAGTTTGACCGCTCATTTCTCTACTAGTTATGTGAAGGGTGGCTGGTTCATCTAGCTGGAAAACGGTTGAAAATTTAACAAGCTTAAGGTTGGGCCAGCATACGAAGTGCTGTTGACCTTCGGTGTGTAACTAATTAAATCTCATTTGTCTTTTTAACTATAGAACTATAGGACATAGGGTGAAACTGTCTGCTCTTGTTATTGAACTTCATTTATCTGTCATAAAAAGTAACCAATTTTCTACTATTTCCAAATAAATGTATCGGAGAAAAAGTTCCAACGTCAACAGGGATCATTCAACTAACAAACGATTTTCTTTTCTCTTCCTTCTACCTCCATCAAAATTCACAATGCACACAATGTCCACCAATCACACCTGCCAATCAAACAAAAAAAAACAAAACTTTCAAACATAAAACTTGCCCCGGGAGGGCCACGGGCAGACAACGGCACCGGTTGTCACCGGCACCGCTGATAAGGATCCAGGGCGAACCGGACCCGACGGCCGGTAGCGAGGAACGAAAAGACGGAAGCATAACCGAGATTGTCTATCGGTTCGACAAAATGAACCCGCCCTATAACAGTGTGCTCAGTGCCAATAACAATAGGTATGGTTCCGATTCTATACACACTTTCACGTCACAAAACGTGTACGTCAACGTCGTCGGTCGGTGGAACTTTCTAAGCTCTGTGCTCTCTTATATGCTGATCTAATCTCTTTCTATCTCTGTCGCTGGCTTTGGCTGTCCACTCACTCACTACTGCTGCAGCCACGTTTCTCACCTTTAACACCTGTTTTCTATTTGACACTTTCACACATCCTACTTTTCCGCTGCTCAATGTTATATCACCTATAACCACAATGTTCAATGTATGAAGCCGAGACACCAGCACCAGCAGCTGTCTCGCGATCACAGTTCTCGTACAGTCGACACTTTTTGGCTCAAAATTGGTTTCCAGTCTGGTCAAAATTAAACCAAAGCACTAAAACAGCTACCTAAATAACTACACCGTTGTTGGTTGCACCAATCGATGTCTTCCTCCATGTTTGAACACACCAATGTGGCGTAAGATTGTCCTAAATAACTGTGGTTGTTTAAATGTCAATGTTGGAAGTAACACTTTTTTGTTGTAATCGTAACGTAAGTAGAGACAGAAACTAATATCGTGTGTTCAATGGCTATTGTGGTGATTGTTTCGTTGTTTGATAATCTAATAAAACAAAGAGATATCACAGAATAATTCGTCGAAACTATCGAAAGATTAAAATTTACTTTTTAATTCTACTATTTGTTTATTATTCTGACAAATATGAATTTCGCCTTCGCACTTGCAGTCTCCTCAGTGTCTGTTTCTAATGGTTTTAACACAAACACTGATGAAGCCTGCAAGTCGGCGGCAAAATGAGTGTCTGCCAAAATAAAGTCTGAAAGAAAATTTTAATCTTATGCTGAAATAATAAAAGTCAATCGGGTAAAACATTGGGCATTGGGAAATCAATTAACGGTTGACATAAATTATTGTAAACCAACCTCGTGTCTTGTTGTCTAATTTTATCTAAAGCAAATCTCGCGAAACTATCCAAAATGTCTTAAGTGCCAGTGAGAGATTCTCTTGGTTGTCCTTCTTTTCCGATGATCACGACGACGTAAATCAATTCGATTACTAGTTTTTTTTACGATTAAGTAGTTAAGATACAAGTAAAAAGAAAAAAACACCCAGTGCAGTGGTGGTAGAATCACTAAACATTCCGCAGCGACGTCCGTCAACAGCCTGCCTGTTTCAATCGCACTGACAGAGTAGATAACAGTCTATCTTCCCGGCGGCAGAAACAAAGAGCAATTAAAGGAAAATAATTATCGTCGCCGAGGCGAGTGTGTAGTACGTGATGATAAAAATGATAAAAATTGAGGGACAAAACTAGGTATTAGACCACCTTATGTAAGGGTGCGGCAGTAGTTTAGTCAGTAAAAAATTCGGGTACCAAGCGACCCAAAATATTGCATTCCGGACCCTCAGGGATGAAATAATGACATTTAGACCAGAAGCCAGGCTGAAACTGCCCTATGGACTCATAAATAAAAGCAATATTTTGAAAATATGGGGTCACTAATTTTCCCAGAAAACACTAGTACCTTTGTACTGCCCATGGATTCATAGTTGACGTAAAAGCCAAAATGACCAAAATGTACTGTTTCGGTCCCAACTATGTAATATGCATGCCCAATGTTCAAACAACATTTGTTTGTTCGAAAATATTCGAGAAATTTGGGAAAATAGAGCTACTCTACATAGTTGACGTAACACCCCGCATAATTATCTAGCATAGCAACCTGCTTTTCACGGACTTTACGCCTGTTGCGTATTTAGATGAGGAAAAGAATGGTTTACTACTGAGGACTACACTTAGTTTATTACAATTAGTACGTTTAGCTATTAATATTTAATCGACTACATTTTGTGACCCGAGAATAAAGAATGGTGTAATAATCATTTCCGCTTCGGCTGACAGTTGTCAAGAGTACCAACTATCGAGTGCAGGGTTGAGCACAGTAATTGACTCGAGGGGCCTCAACATCTCCCTTTTTATCTGTAGAAGTACGGGTTGTATCTAGTGGGCATCCGGCGGATCCGAGTGGACCGACGGAGCGGAACAAGCGGGCAGTCCCGCGGAAGACGTGGCGCAGCAGGAACCGGTTGATCTGCAGCGGTCGATGACCCTTCGATGAACTTGAACTCTTGCAGCAGGATATGCAACGGCAGGTTCGACGAAGCTTCTTCCATATGGGCCTCGACTTTAGTGTTCCCCCGAGCACGGAGTTGATTGGTGTGTGATCTGATTAGCCTGCTTCCATCCAGCAACACATTGTAATTGACACTACCAACACGTTCGATGACGGTACCAGCTAGCCATACGAGTTTTCCATGCTTGAGAGTGCTTGCATACACTTGATCGCCTTTTTCGAAATTTCGCTTCTTTGCCCCATGGTGTCTGTTGAATTGATTTTCCATGTGCTGATTTTTCTGGAGAACGAAATCTACAGGTGGTTTCAGCAAATCCAATGTGGTCCGGTGTTTCCTCCCCATCAAAATTTCAGCCGGTGACAGTCCATCCGGAGCCGACTTGTTCGGTGTTGACCGGTAAGCGGACAAGAAAATTTGCAGAGAACGGGAAATAGAGTTTTGCGTTTCTGGCATTATTTTTCTTAAGCCTCGCTTCAGAGTATCCACAAAGCGCTCCGCTTGTCCATTGGACTGCGGGTGATACGGAGCGGTGCGTATGTGCACGATGCCAAGAGACTCGCAGAATTCTTTGAATTGGCTGCAAGAAAACTGCGTTCCATTATCGCTGACAATGGTTTCTGGCAGTCCGTACCGAGCGAACGTTTCAAAAAGCAGTTCGATGGTCGTCCTACTGGTGATGGTTGATGTTCGGATGATCTCTGGCCACTTACTGTAGGAGTCGACAATGACCAGAAAATACTGTCCTTCAAAAGGACCAGCATAATCCACGTGTAGCCGTTGCCAGGGATGACTAGCTTGTGGCCACGACGAAAGTAATGTTTTTGGCGGAGATTTGGCCACAGATGCGCAAGCGCTGCACGACGAAACGAAATTTTGCGCATCTTGATCGACGCCGGGCCAGTAGACATGGCTCCTCATCACTGACTTCATCCGCTCTTGACCGGGATGTCCTTTGTGGATGGCCTTGAGTACGGGTTGCCGATACACTTTCGGCACAACGATTCGACCAGATAGCATGAGGCACCCTCGCACGAGAGAAAGCCCTTCCTTGCGAGCGTAGAACGGACGGAGATCATTATTGACTTGCTTAATCGATTTAGGCCAACCAGTTTGCACGTGTTGAATCACTTCCAGAAGCAGCTTGTCCTTGTTAGTGGCAGCTTGAAGGTGTTTGAAAGTGACCGGTAGAGCAGTTAGTGCTGCATTTACGGTAGCAAACACGTCCTCTTCCATTTGAACCGAAGCAATAACGAAATCGTCATCTGGTTTTGCTCGCGGGTCAATGAGCCTAGATAGGATGTCCGCATAGCCAAAATCCTGCGTAGCGACGTGCGTGATATCGAAATCATACGACAGCAGAATGAGGGCCCATCGTTGTAGGCGGTTGGTTGTATGGATTGGTATACCTTTCTTGGATCCAAATACTGCGACCAACGGCTTGTGATCGGTGTGAAGGCTGAATTTTCTTCCATATATGAAGCGATGAAACTTGGTGACACCGAAGATTAGCGCCAATGCCTCCTTTTCCACTTGACCGTAACGCTGTTCTGCTGGAGTTAGCGTTCGGGAGGCATGGCACACGACTTTCACGGAACCGTCTGGGTATCGATGCATAAGACATGCTCCGACTCCATGGCTGGATGCATCCGCTGCGACAATCGTTTCGAGGTTAGGCTCGTAGTGTGCAAGCAGCAGATCTGACCGGAGCAAACTTTTGAATTGCTCAAATGAACGTTGGCAGCTCTCATCCCAGTTCCATTTTGAATCCTTTTTAAGAAGTGAATCGAGTGGGCGTCGTAGATCGTGCATGTTGCGAACAAATTTGCCATAAAAATTTATAGCGCCGAGGTATGATCGCAAGGTACTGACGTCGTGTGGGGGCGGCATACTACATATCGCTGCTGTTTTGACAGGATCGGGCCGGATCCCTTGATGGTTGATGATGAAACCGAGATAGTGGATTTCCGGCATGAAAAAAGAACACTTTTCAATGCGCAGCGTAAAACCCCACTCCTGGATACGTTCCAGAAGCTTCAAAAGACGGACTCGATGTTCCTTGGCGTCCTTTCCGTGCACCAGTACGTCGTCGAGGTACGTTTCAACTCCTTCCAAACCAGCTACCATGGCGTCGACGATCGTTTGAAACGTGCCGGGGGCAGATTTGACACCCGGTGGCAAGCGATTAAACTCAAACAATCCGCGATGAGTATTGATCGTGAGGTACTGTCTGGAATCTTTCTCGACCGGTATTTGCAAATACGCATCCGATAGATCGAAGTGCGAGAAGACTATGCTGCCGGAGAGTTTGGCAAAAATCTCCTCGGGGAGCGGGAGAGGATGCTGATTGGGCTGAATGGCGCTGTTTAGGCCAGTAGAATAGTCAGCGCACACTCTTACTCTCGGTGGCTGTCCGTTCACTGCTTTCTTACGAACGGCAACGATGGGTGCCGCCCAGTCAGAGAACTCCACCGGCGAAATGATTTCTAACTCTTCCAATCGTTTCAGCTCAGTTTCGATCGGTTCGAGTGCGGCAAACAAAACAGGTCTTTTACCACGGAAAACGGGCTGAACATCCGGCTTCACATAAAGTTTTGCTTCTGTTTTATTACAGCAACCCAGTGAATCCGAAAACAGTTGGGGAAACGATATTTTCAACCATTGAACGATGTCGGTTGCTGTCGTGACGTTGTTGCAGACCGTGCTCAGGGGAACGTGCCACAGGTTGAAGAGTTCGATAAAGTCGAGGCCTAGAAGATTGAGATTGTGAACGTTGGTAATAAACAGTTTACCTGAACGATGAACTCCTCTCAGCATAACATCACAATCAATTTCTGCGATGAGCGGTAGCGGTTGACCTGAAGCCGTCCGGGCTTGTTGTGAAGGTGGCTTAGTTGATGGTCGTCCGATCCGATTCCAGTTGTCTTCGGTGATGATGCTGATGTCTGACGCGCAATCTAACTGGAGCTCAATTTTGACTTTATTTACAACAACGGTGACGTATTTTCTCCGATCCCGAGCAGCAACTTGTCGAACGGAATAAATGCCTTTTGTTTGTGGGGCTTGTTTCGATTTCCTTTTCTTGCCTGGATTCAATGACACACAGTGGCAATACCCTTCTTTGTGCCCAATAACGTTACAATCACGGCAGCGATGGTCTTGGAAGGGGCACTCACGAACATAGTGGAGCTGTCCGCATTTCCAACACGGCGTTCTCGGTTTATTGTTGCTATCACTATTGTTACGATGAGCCGGATTGTTGGGCATCGGTGGGTGTTTGAATGCAGGCTTAGAGACGACTGATTTCTTCGGGTGCTTGATCGGATTGATAGCGTTGACCGATGCCTTCTCGCTTGGGCACTCCACGATTGAAGCGTCTTTCCGGAGATTGATAATGCGATGACACTCTGTGGTGAGATCGTTGAGCGTCATTGATTTGTTGCCTTCCAACTTAGCTAGCAGAGCGGTCCGGATCTCAGCATCCTGGGGTGCGTGTAGGCCACAAACGTATATTAAACACACAAAACCGGCATACATTTGAAAGTCGTCGGAAGCTTTCTTGTTAAGCGTGAGGCAGCGGTATCGCTTGCAGAAGAGGGATGCGTGTGCACTAAAAAGCTGCTTCAATTTAGACACCGTCTCGTCGAACGAAAAATCTCGTGTGGTCTTCGGGAGAATGTGGTTCATGTACTCCGCATGAGTACTATCACTGAGTTTGCGGAGCAGCAGACGTGTCTTGGCGGCATCATTGAGTTTACCTGCATCGACCCGAAATGTGTCCTCATGACGGCTGTACCAGTTGTCGAATGTGAGGTTAGACTCGGGATCGTAATGGAATTCTGTCATAGAATTGGCAAGAGATTCCATGCGGGCATCAGTCGATGATGTTCCTGCGGCAGCCGTGGACATTGTTCGGCTCATAGCAAGCTCGGACAAAATCTTCTGCTGTGTATTCATCATTTCGATGAACATTTTCTTAAAATCCTCATCCATTGTTAGCGTGACGGTGTGTTGTAGAGCGGACGAACGAAATTTACCGCTTGATCACCGTTTTCGCGGGTTTCACTCACAATCCTCGTCGCCAGAATGTTGCGTATTTAGATGAGGAAAAGAATGGTTTACTACTGAGGACTACACTTAGTTTATTACAATTAGTACGTTTAGCTATTAATATTTAATCGACTACATTTTGTGACCCGAGAATAAAGAATGGTGTAATAATCATTTCCGCTTCGGCTGACATTTGTCAAGAGTACCAACTATCGAGTGCAGGGTTGAGCACAGTAATTGACTCGAGGGGCCTCAACAACGCCAAGCTATAAAAACAGCCTGTTTCTTCGCATAAACTGGCGTATGCATTTTTTGAATACAATAACCGAGAAATGAATCACGAAACCTCATCTTACCTCTTTTGCCTAACAATCTCTACTAAATTGACAGATTATTTGCTAGAAAAAGTATACAGTTAAGATTATATGACCTTAACGACAAGGTTGTCAGAGTACATTTATGACAGTCAGTATGGCACCGAATATCACCCTTCCCTTCCCTTCTTCAGTGTACCGACATGCACCGATACCATCACAAAAAAATAAAATTAGTTCAACTAACCTACTAGCCGTAATAAGATCTTGCAACTCGAAGCACTAAACATTGCATTGTTCTATTACTTTTTGAGGTACACTAAATATTAAGATTTCTGCCCAATTAAAATTCATCACTATAATTTCTCTTTTTCGCCGTCGATTTTCAGTAATTTTTTTCGACCATTCCATTCGTCACAGGCACAGAAAACTTTAATTTACTACCCGAACAGTTATTTAGTAAGATGTTGTAAGTAACGTGTTATAATGATTTTACTCAAACTGTTCACTTGAATTGATAGGAAAAACTTCACTTCGTTTCGATTGCAATTCCGAATCCGCGACCGTCGTTGTTATACGTTGCCAAGGGAACGGACGTTTATATGGAGTGATGCCAACGTAAACATTTGAGCATAAAATTGACCAATTATTTTCACTATTAAATTAAAGATCGTAGAGTGTCGATAATATACTTAAATAAAATTCTCTGATAATAAAGTTCACCGTAAACAACATTTTGACGTAGGACTACGTCTTACGGCAAGTTTTGAGATAGGGTGTCATTCCAAAAAATCGAAAAATGCGAGCGTCACGAAAAATGAAAGGTTTTGAGCGCTAATAGCTCAGCGGGTTTCCTATCGATTTTCAATATTCTTACAACAATCGACCGGAAAATCTTCTAAGAATTGACCCAAATGAAGAAAAGTATGGATTCTTGATGTTGAACTATTGAAAAATTGAAAATAATGAACCTATGTTTTACCAGAATTCTCGCTTCGTGATTGGTTGGAAGATTCTTTGCGATGATCTAAACCTATACCAATTTGATATCTGTGCTTGGGAAGTAAGCCAAAACAAGAAACCAAGCTTCCACATTTCAACAAGATTTCTTAACACCGCGGTTAAACCTAGACCATTTTGATGTCCTTGCTTGGGAAGTACGCCAGAAAGAGTGACAAAACCCCCTCGTGCCAACAGATTTCTTACGAACGCGATTAAACCTAGTCCAATTTGATGTCTGTGCTAGGGAAGTGTGCCAGAAAAAATGACACAAGTTCGTTGTCCCAACAGATCGCAAAGACGATTAAACCTCGGCGAATTTGATATCTGTGTTGGAAAAATGTGCTACAGCTGTAGTGTTCGGTTACAATACGACTCTGTATGAAGGTGAAATTAGTCATCATCGATTCTGCCAATTTCAAAAGCAGTTTTTTTGTTTGAAACAAAAATTCGGTTTATGAAAATATATTAGCTGTATTCAGATTGGCAAGAAGAATGCAGTATATACATTTTTCTAAACACAATCCCGCTTTTGGGCCGAAAAGCTGCTTCCGAAATTGGGCTTTCCGACGAAAAGTCAATGACTGCTAGTTTCCCGTGAATACGCATGCTTACCGTTTCATTAGAAGTGTATTGAAAAGATGTGCTGTTGATAAAATAGGATTGAATTGGTAAAATCCCTTCAACGTGGGGAACCATGGGTAATAAAAACAATCTTTAATTTCAGTAAAGTAGCAGGAAAGCAATAGTTCTTGATTTTGTTAAATTGTTTTCAAATGCACAATCTTTTGAGAATTGAACGTATGCAATGTTACTACTTTAATAAATGTTACATACAACGCATGTAGCATGTATATATGTTGCATATAGCATATATACATGAAGAATCGAATGATTACAAGCATGAATACATGCTACTATCACTACAAAGAGACTTACGTAGTCCTGCGTCACTTATATATGCGGTCGTGTCTTGTACACAACCCCTCTGATTTTTTGTGATATAATTACTGTCGAATCTAGTTCAACAGCAAAAATAGATACGCGATTCTACGTTTCATAATTGTTCATAACAGCTTATTACCTACTACTAGCAACTCTATTCTCAACAAAACGATAGTGGCAACAAGTACTGAAATCAGTGAAAAAGCAACTGGATTCTGACGACCTTCACCTAAACATTTTTCCCGATAAAAATGCGTTTTCTTAACAATGATGGTGTTAGTCGTTACGTCAACTATGCATCCATGGGCAGTGTATCAAGCATCGTAAATTAGAACAGGGGAAAGGGAACTCCATCGCTTAGGCATTACAGGTTTATCCGCACGGGAGGCTTGCCGGGAGAATGTGGTAAAATCGTATAGTGGTTCCTACCGAAGTTCTATAAAATATCACGGTATCCGAAAGCAACTCCGCTAAAGTGACTAGTGCCGCTTTAAGCGCAACCCACATTTTTTCTTAATACTAAATTCGGCATTTGGCCAGGGCAAGTTTATAAGAGTGGTACTGGCTTGAGGTGCGTAATGAAACCTCTTGTCTATGGGCAAAAACATAACTTGTTCCACTTTCAGGTTATAGGAACGAGATTGGGGATGCAAAGTAGTAAATTTCATGGAAAGGAAAACATATACACCTGCGCACCCTTCCTTTGTGCTGAGCTCTGGTTTATCGACGATAAATTTTCTAGCTAGGGCTAGTCATAAGAATGGTACCCGAATGGCTTGAGGTGCGTGATGAAGCCTCTTGTCCAAGCATACATTGTGATCTATTCTGCGCGGCGAGTGGAAAGAGAGTGCCACTCGCATTTACCTACGCATTTACACTCGCCTCGCAGAATAAGTGCCATTATAACTAGTCCCCGCACTTTCTGACTCTGGAGAGTAAGATTGATTACTCAAGAGTAGTGAAAAACACTGAAGAGAAAAGGAAGAGTGAAAACACCAACACTCAAGCGTGGAAGTCCACCCAATCATTCGTTGGCATTACTGCAAATATAACAAAGCGTAAAACCAATATCACCATAGATCAAAATACTGGTCACAGTGATAATGTTCACACGAAAAAGCCTCGAAGAGTAAATGTTTGTCTTAGTAGAACACGAAAGTTTAATAAAAGCAAAGTCGAAACTATTTTCACAATTAAACTCCACTATTAATTATAATTTGACAGATAGGAATTACAGATTTTATTGAACCTTCGTAAACAGGCACTAATGAAGCCTGCAAGTCGGGGACGAAATACACATCTGTTGAAATAAAATTAATAGTAGAATTTAATTGTAAAAATAGTTTAGACTTTTCTTTCATCCAGCAAATGAAAATGTAAGCAAATCAAGCATTCAATTTATCCTTTCAAATGCGCGATTTTCAATGAATTTCGCCTACTACGAATAACAACTGCACTAAAGAGAAACGAAACGAAAATGTTTTATTCGGATTTATTGACGCTCGTGAGCCTAGGATACCTATATTTTCCTCTATCCCAAGAAACACTCGATCATGGTTTGTTTATTTTCTAATTTTCTTACCACGAGTTTATCCTCTCTTTGTGTGAGAGGATAAAGCTGTATCAGCCGTCTTTCAGAGAACTGGTTACTATGGAAAAAATGAAATAAGATATTATCAACTGTCTTTCTCTAGCGGAAAAATGTTTTTCTTCCGTTTTATACAGACAGACAAGTACAGAATCTAGTTGTCATATGAGAATAACAGGTGAGCGAAAAACGTTTATCTGACAGGCAAGTGAAAACCTTAATCACTGAAGTAAATTTTCTCAGCAATCCAGGAAAAATATTATCTGGAAAACAATTTCCTAAAAACTAAAATTCAAAAAAAAAAGTTGGGAAAACTATATTGTACCTCATATAGAGCTGTTAATATATTACCATTTAATCATCTGTTTTTCATCTTTGATAACAATTTCACGATAACATTATTTTCTGTTTCAAAGTTATGACAAAAAATCTAACGGTTAAATTTCCTAGATAGCTCAAATTATTACTTTTTCATTTAAAAATGTGTGTTCTACGAAGCTTAATTCTAGAGCAACATGTGAAAAAGACCTATGTGCAAATGAGAAATTTTCTTCGCATCTCCAGTCTTTAGCTTATCACGACGATGCAAATGGACTTGAACTAATTAATTTGGCATGAAACGGTTGCTGGCATTATTGGCTAGTTATATTGGTAGAGAAAAATTGCATTAGAATACGTGTTTCACGTGTTGCGCGAGAGTTGAAGAATTATGAATTTTTAAAATAATGCCATTGCAAATCATTTTCAAAGTTTTTGTCACATCCCCCCCCCCCTTGGAAATTGGCTTGAAAAATCGGGGGGCAAAAAAAAATGTGTAGGATATGAGTAGAATTTTTTTTATAGATAATTGTCTGTGGGCTGAAAAACTCGAAAAATGAGTACACGAGTTGAGTTAACGCTTCTAGCACGACATAGAAATGGAAGTTCAAACAGTGCAATTTCCGAAAGTCGGCCAAAAAATTTTCTTTCGTTTTTGTCTTTTTGTTCGTAGATTTTTGCATGAAAAATAACAATGTATTTATTAAAAGCAAGAATAGATTTGGTTTTCACGTTTGAACTTTAAGTAAAAATGCCTAAAATCAAAATTTTTTTGCTGGATTAAAAAATTCTCTTTGTTTTTTTTTCGCCACCGGGGGGGGGGGGTGTCCCTCCGGTGTTGGGCCACTGAAGCCCCCCCCCATTCAGTTGCCCAACACCGGAGGGACAAAAACTTTTTTGAAAATTTGTAATGGCCTAAATGATATCCGAGATTCTCTAAGATTTTCCTAGAACCCTTTACTCATTTTAAACGATAATTTTGAAAAACTGCCGCAGTACACTAGGGATACTGATTTCTCACTTCTTACCGCTCACTGCTCACTTTTCACTTCTTACTGCTCACAGCTCATTTTTCATTCTCACTTCTCATTCCTGACTTTTCACTACTCACTTCCCAGATCGCACTAATCACTTCTTACCTATCGCTCACTTCCCATTGCTCACATCTCACAACTCACTTTACACTATTCTCATTAAACCCTCTGCTCGTTTAACCCTCTTCTCACTTTACTCTCTTTTCATTTCACTCTGTTCTCATTTTTCTCACTCTACTTTGTCTATAAAATTTAATATCCAAAATTCCAAAATTCCTCAAATTGTAACCCAGAAGTCCAAATCAGGGCTCGAAAACGGATTACAATTTGTCTGTGACTGCTCGAATGCGTACGCTTTCTGCATTAAACTTGCGTTTCCAAAACGATCATTTGACTGAAATTAAATGAAAAAGAAAACTTTCCAAAACTATGTATACATAGTAGAATTTAATTGGAAAGTTTTCTTTTTAATTTAATTTCAGGTTTCGTATTCTACTAAGACGATCCAAAAACTTCAGTAGATCATTTAACTGTCAACCTGCCACGCGAGACTGTAGCCTACAACCCATATGTGGCCTCTCAACTAGCAGTCGTTCTCCCGCTTTACGTTCATAATAAAGAATGTGAACTAGAGAAAACTGAATTGAGAGAATGGCCAAAGTATCTCAGTAGCAAGCGAGTACTTGTCATCATTAAACTGTTTTGCTGGAATTTCCATCATTTAAATAATGCAAGTGATTGAGCGATTTGGCCATTCTCTCAATTCAGTTTTCTCTAGTGTACACTGCAAACTGATTGGGAGCATAAGGTGACGTATTTTTTCGTCTCTCCTTTTGTCTTCAAATCGGCTACCCACAATAAAAGTTTGTCACCCGGAATCGGTCTGACGCAAGCCTGACGTTTGTCTCGAACGGTATCCAACCGACTATTCTTCCATGTTCGTATTGCAAAAAAAGTATTGAGTCATACGATAGCGCGGTTGCCTTTCGTTGTTGTGTTGACTGCCAGTCAATTGACTGTTTTACAGTCATTCGCTGCTCCAAGCGGTAAAGGGAAATTGATCGAAACGAAAATGCACGAAAAAATCAGAACGCATTCGTTTTGCTATACAATCAGAGGTATGACTGAACGAAATGTGGCGGTACTGTGCATAGCGTTCGAACTCCTGAACAAAAAAGACGCTATGAAATTGAATGAACGATGAGGTCATCTCCAATTAAGGTTCTCTTGGACTTCCATGTTCGACATCATATCCAATTTAAAGTTACCGATTTTAGGGCACGAGTCATACCTTCGCCATAAAACTTAACGTAATCATAATTCCGGAGTTTTTATCCTAACCGGCCGACATTTTTGCGCCATCCTACGATTACTTTTGTAAGCCCAATGCTCCACCTTTTGATCATGGCTAGGCCCACCAATGCAGCTTTCTAAATTTATTTGTTTTCCCAGCTCTACTGACGTCAAGTTAGGTTTTCCTAGTCGCTAGTCCTACTGAATTGCAACAGATGTGTTGTTCTTTTTCATCATATCATGGAGTAAGTTTTGAAACTTGTTAGCAATTATTGCAAGCGGTTGAGTCAAAACTCATTATAGTTTAAGTCTGTCACACTATAACACGATCCACATAAAAGTGGCATAGCGAGAGCACTGGGAAATCCTATAAATCATTTGTAAGCTTAGTAAGATAGCGTAAAATTAAACAGCATAACGATAGAAAAGTCTGCATTCCGACGAGACTCAGAAGATATCGGGCACAGAACGTGGTCGAAATGTTTCTGACAGAGTGTACCACTACCTCCCAGAGGTCGCCGAAGTGTGATCCTCTAAAATGATTGAAGTTGATATTTTATTCGCTGTGCAGTAATTTTTCAACAACATTTTACCTTACTTAATTGACCTAACGTCTTACGACAAGGCCTGCGCAGTATGATTTCTCCATCTATTTCGGTCCATGGCAGCTGGTCTCCAGTTCCTCGGGCACCCAGTACTCACCAGATCTCGATCCACCTGGTCTTGCCACCTCGCTCGCTGTGCCCCTCTTCGTCAGTTTTCCGGCATTCCAGCAACATGTCCAGCCCAACGTATCCGTCCAGTCTTAACCACTTTCTGAATACTTGGTTCGCCGTAGAGACGCGTGAGCTCGTGGTTCATTCTTCGCCTCCATACACCGTTCTCTTGCACTCCGCCAAAGATGGTTCTTAGCACCCGCCGTTCGAAAACTCCGAGTGCTCGTAGGTCTTCTTCTAGCAGTGTCCACGTTTCGTGCCCGTAGAGGACAACCGGTCTAATTAGCGTTTTGTACAGTGTGCACTTTGTACGGGGGCTCAAATTGTTCGACCGCAAGTGTTTGTGGAGTCCGTAGTAGGCCCGACTTCCGCTGATAATACGTCTTTTAATCTCACGGCTGGTATTGTTGTCCTCTGTTGCCAGCGAGCCAAGGTATACGAACTCGTCGACTACCTCGAACTCATCCCCGTCGATTACAACGGTACTGCCCAAGCGGGCCCTGTCGCGCTCGGTCCCGCCCGCCAGCATATACTTCGTTTTAGTCGTATTTATCTTCAATCCAATCTTCTCTGCTTCGCGTTTTAGTCTGGTGTACTGATCTTTCACCGTCTCAAATATTCTGGCGTCAGCATCCCCGTCTTCAGCAAAGCAGATAAATTGACTGGATTTATTGAAAATCGTGCCCCGCATTTCGATCGCCGCTCGCCTTATAACACCTTCAAGCGCAATGTTGAATAGCAGGCAGGAAAGACCATCTCCTTGTCGAAGTTCCCTGCGAGATTCGAATGGGTCCGACAATCCACTCAAGATTCTCACACAGCACTGGATCCCATCCATCGAAGCCATGATAAGCCTAGTAGCAACATTTTAGCATTACATATTTGGAAATATTTTCGGCCAAATGGGTTGTCGTAACATTAACTCCACAATTGTCCAGTACACCAACAGTTGATTGCCAAGTCTGATGAACCAAAATGCAGAAAACCAAATTTCTTCAAAATGTAGCCCCACAACTTTACTTGGAAATATACCACAAACCAGCACAACAAACCACGGAACGACGCAAAGTTTGCAGAAAGATAGCGATGCTTATGTAATAAACTAATTCTAAGAAATATACCGTCTCTGTGCAAAAAGAAACCAAACCAAACACAAACGCTGGAGAATGGTTTAACTGCCATGAGACTCTCTGTAATGGCAGCTGCGCCATGTGTTCTTCTGCAAGTTTCGGCTTAGCACGAAACCATATATGCAGTGCTAGCTTCTACAATTCGACTTTCCTGAGAAGTCGAGTGTTTGCATGGATTAAACTTAAAACGGTCAACTGGTCGTAAACATTACAAAACATGTTCCCACTTTTAATCGTTAGATTAAACGACTGCTGGGTATAATAAAAGTTTCCCAAGCTAAATGGACAAACTTTGCATTCCACTTTCCACTTTAAGGATTTCGAAGAATAAAATCAATTGTTTTGGAGAATGCGATGGTTATCCAGTTTCGAAAAATATGCATTTTAGTTATTTTAATTATAGCAAAATTGAATTTGTTTTTTGTCAAATCATCAGAAGTTGCTTTCGAGCGTTCTAGAAAAGTTTTTAAAAATTTCTTTTACTTATGTTCTGTGTTCTGAAACAGTAACATGGCAGTAATTTTGAAAGAGAGAATCAGATGCAATCAAATAGAACTGTTCAGTTCACTAGTACACTCAGTTGACCACGCACTTTCTGGTATTGCACTACCAAAAGCGTTTGGTTTATAGAACTCTGACGAAGTCTACAAGTTGAAAGGGAAATACTTGTGTATTTCTAGCGAAATACCAGCGATTAAGATCAACCTACTTTAGGCGTAACACATAATACGTGTGTCTTCGATATGCACCTGTAAACCTGATATTCATCGTCAATATCTGTTCTGTTCTTCTTGGGTCAACAAGAAATTCACGAGCTTACACCTTCGAAGCCAGAATGTCTCTTCATTCTATATTGATATGCATATTTTATGTTATAAAATAAGCTTGTTTCGTGACTGGAGAATAGGTTTTCTTTTTAAAACGAAACCTACACTTTGTAGAAGACCTTCTTCTGCAGAACTGCTGCAGCTGCACAGGAGTTGAGAGTTTTTGGGTAGTTTGAAGGAAAAAATATTCATACCGGACATGTTTGACGTGCTCTCATACAACGGACTACGGAGCACGTTTTCGGCAATACGTGCCTCTTGGAAGTATGATACATGCATATTTAAATTGACTGCTAAAATGAAGCAAATTGAAAACTGACAGTTTCCGTTGGGTACGAAGCGCATTAGAAATTTGATGAAAGAGAATAGATAGAGTAAACGTATCAATATAATGGCGTGTTTGCTGAAACGGTGAACAAAAGATGCTATACTATATAAACTGACTGGTAACGGAAAAATTAAATTAGCTTTTAACAGTGGCAATCCGTGCAGTGGACAGGTGCCAACCAACGACTGTACAAAATCAACGGTGGAACAAAATTAAACTTAATCAAGGAAACGTCACCCGAAAAAATACCCTCGTCGAGGTTAGTTTCGCTTTTCGAAATCACATTTTGATTGTGTTGTTTCGCATGTTTGTAGAACAAGAACCACTTTCAATTGATTTTTAATGAGCTCAACTTTCTCTCGAGTGGAAATGTTGTTCAGCTTTCCGACAGCAGCAGCAGCGGTGTACACTCCTCCACCTGATGTCAATTTAATTTCGCACTCTCATTAGCACAACGTGCTTTCGTCAGCGAACTCTCTTCCTGCACTCGTTGCTCAAAGTCAAACAATGAATCTGTAACCACACACACACAGAGGACACATAAACATACACTCTACCACAAATCCACTTCACCGCTCGCTTTTCAACCGCTCTCCGTTCATCCTGTCGACCAGGTTTGCCGGTTGAGGTTCAGCAAACGAAGCGGAGCTGGCGATTTTCATTAAAAACTTTCGGTGATATTTTCCCATAGAAATGTGACTCATTCAAGCAGTTGTTACCTTGGGAAAATGCCACCCGTTAGAAACGCCAGCTATTGAAAATGCTAACAAAAAGTAGAACATCGCTTTTCATGAAATTTTCCTTCACTGCTTTGTCTAAAAATCTACGCTGCTGGTTGGCTGCCGCCTGGTGGTTGTGCCTGCTGGTGACCTTTTATGCACTTGTACGATAGCCGCTGCTGCTTTGGGCGTGTCCTGCCAGTTTTGATTGCTGGTTCGGTGCGGGATAGTTGTTTTGTGTCACTTTTTGTTTTTTTCTCCGTTTTTTTTTTTTGCAACTAGAGTGACATCAATTTTAATCGAATACAATCAAGCTGTTCCGTCGCATTCCGGGGAATAAATGTGCAACAAAGGAATAAAAGTGATTGAAACTAAATTGCTGGTTCAGTAACAATGGTTTATTTGCTTTTAGCGGTGGGTTAGGGTTGAGTACGAGCTGAGCGGGGTTAGTAGATCAATTTTTAAATGAAACTTTTTCTACTTTTGAAAAGCATGACAACTATAGGTTGTTCTAGGCATTCTTTATTCAATCGAATTAGAAAAAAAGATGTATTTTATATCATAGAAAACTTGTACAATTCTTTCATTCAACTAAGATTGCTTAGTTGAAAACTTGTCACATTCAGGAAAAGTTGATTGCGTGTAATTTTTTTCCCATCGGCAGTTCAATTTTCAACTTTAAAAACCCCCCAATGAGTTGTCAATCAGAAAGCACATAACGATGCAGTTATTCCTCAATTATGACTCTTTGAAACACAAGTTTTAGATTATTCATATATCTAATCTATTAAACGAGAACTAAGAAATCAGCAGGTTGCAGCTTGTAGCTTGTCAAACACTATTCAGAGAGATTGACCGAACATGCGAGGCGGCTCAGACATAAAGAATAATATTTTATAAATAAATTTTACGTGATGCAAACGATTTTGAAAGTGCCTTCTGAAACATTTGGCCTATAACTTCAATCAAGCAGACGAGTTTAACTGTCAAGGACCTGCTGTAAAATGGTGTAGCCCATTTTATTCTAGTGTTTCATCTTAAAGTTATGAGTGTATTTCCAACACCAGCGATTAAAGATCCCACCAGTGTAGAACCAGTGGGGAAAAACACAGAAAGAGCACAGGAGAAATCGTGTAAAAACTGGACAAACGGAATAGCACAAGAGGAAAACACGCGGGAGAGAAAAATAAGGCAAATTGGCATGAAAAGTAAAATCGTAACAGAATGGGGGAGGGGAAACATAGGATTTGGAAAGAGAGGAAAGTGGAATAGAACAAAGGGGAGAAAAAATGAGGTGAAACAGAGAAGACTGGGCAAAAAAACGAGGAAGAATGCAAGAGAAAAAACGAATAAAGAGAACAAATGGGAAAACAATAGAGAAAACAAGGACAAAATGGAGAGAAAACAGATCAAATAAGGAGGTAAAACGGGGGAGGAAAGGATGAACAGGAAAGAAGGAAATTCGGGGCCAGAAAAATTGAGAAACAAGAACAGAAAAAGAGAAAAATTTAAAACAACGGTAGATAAATGGGATAATACGAACAGAACGTGACAAAAAAGGAGGATATGATAAGAGGAAGACAGGAACAGAAGAAAACAAAAAAATGAAACAGACAGCCAAAAAAGAGACTAGAAAAGAGAAAAAACCCGGCCTAAAAATGTGGGAAAACGAAAGCCAAGGACGATAAACGGAACGGAAAAAGAATCGGAAAATCCAGGCTGAAAAGAGCGAAAACCGGAACAGGACAAGAAGAGAAAGAGCAAGCAGCATGCAGAAAAAAGGGAAAATGAGAAAGAAAAATTAGACAGGGAACGCGTGACAGAAAAAGAAAAAAATTCTGACAGAAAGGGTGGAAAAACAGGAAAGAAAACTACAAAAAGAACATGGCAATAAAAAGACAACGGCACAGAAAATAAGAGAGACCAAAAGGGAAGAGGAAAAAAGCGAGACACAAAAATTCGATAGAGGAAACGAGGAATAGGAGAAAAAAGGTCAAACCAAACATAAAAGAAGAAAGATAGGACAAAGTGAAAATGGGATGGGAAAATGGACAAAGAGACAAAAACCCTAGAAACTGCTGCTCTTTTGATTTTTTTGCAGAAAAAGAAGCAAAAAAAGGAAAAATAAGAAGAAAACCCGGAAAAGTGCGCGGCGAAAAAAGTGACAAAAACTGGACAAACGCCGTTCGGAAAAGAGAAAAAGCATAAAATCTGGCATGAAAAAAAGCAAGTCAAAACAAAAAATTGGGGAGGAAAATGGAATATAAAAAGGAAACTGGAAAGGTAGAAAACGGGAATGGAAAAGAGGGAAACCGAGGCAAAAAAACGAGAAGACGGACAGAAAAAGATGGAGAAGGAATAACGAAGTGGAAAGAAAAAAAAAACTAGAAAAATAGGATCAATTGGATAGAAGAACATGAAAAGAGTGAAAGAGGGGAAAAGACGGCAGTAGAAAAATGGAGGAACAAACACAAAAAAAGAAAACGGAAGACATGAAGCGGTCAGAAAAGAAAAACAGCGTTGAGTAAAATAAGTAAAGCTGGACCTAATAAGAGACATGAAAATCGAGACCGATTTGAAACACAGACAGGAAAATCGAGACCGATTTGAAACACAGACAGGAAAATCGAGACCGAGATGAAGAAAAAAGTCGAAATGTTACAAAAAATGACTAAAAAATGAGACTAAAACAGAAAAGAATATGCAGAACTCATAAAAAGGGCACAAAACGGGACAGGTGAAGAAACAAGAAACAAAGAAACAACGGACATAAAAAAGGGAAAACGAGAGAAAAATGGGTCAAACGAGGCAAGGAAGGAAATACGGAACAGAAAACAAGAGAAACCAAAAGGTAAAAGAAGTATGGCGAAAGAGAAAAAAACTGATGGAGGAAACGAGGAAAAGAGGTTGAGCGAAATATAAAAAGATATACAGATGGGACAAAAATTTAAAAATGGGACAGAAAAAGAAGAAAAGAAAAACTGGAAACCGGACCAAACAAAAGGGTAAAACGAAAAAGAAAACGGTGTGAAATAGGAGACAAAAGAGGAAAGACAAAAAAGGAAGTCAAAAACAGTTTAAACTTGAGAAAAAATAGCAGCCAAAATAGAAAAAACCCGAATTAATCCACCTAGCGGCGTGACCTAGCCTTTCTACTGCCACAATAATCATTATTTAATTTCTCAGGAACATCTATAATTAACTTGACTATATTTTTAAATATCCGTTCCGTATTCCTCAAAATCCTTATTTGCCATTAAAATTCACCACGTATTGCGTAGAATAATTCTATTTTCTTTCCTTGGATGCATAAATACTTGTAACCGTCATTTATGTTATTTGATGAACACCTTATTTAGTTTTATAATCGGTCGGCCTTAACTTTTGGGTTTCAGAGCCACATACGAAACATGTTTTGAACTGACAATATGAAATATGCGTTCATAGCATATTTTTGATATTTTTTTTGAGTGGTTTTAGCCCAAAGGGTAGATTTTTTTTGATATTTTGATATTAATACCATGCGTTCAAAAGTTAGCATCTTTGAAAAACAAGAGTTCAGAAAAATTATTATTATACTTCGTTTTTGTAGAAAAAGGATATCTACAACAAAATGATTAATCTCAAAATTTTACTATTAGTTTGCTTGGCTTCAATTTTGCAATATATCTGAATTAGAAAAAATAACTGAATAGAGCATTAGATATGAAAAAGAGAAATTGAACTTTTTCTTAGATGGCGCTCCTTCAGATAATTATTTTTGCATGAAAATCAAAACTTGAGCTTCTTTTGAATGTACTTTCATGAAAAGATAGTCATTAGCTTGATCGCATCGTTTTTACAATGTTAGGGGGTTAGGAAAACAAGATGAGGTCGAAAAATAGTGCAAAAACTGCACCATAAACATGCTTGAGAATGAGAAATATGATCGATATGATTTCCAGTGCTGGTCATTTTTGATTTATTTATTAAAACATGATACATGACATAAGACATCTCTCCTTTAAAATGTCACTAACGAAAACAAATCGTACAAAGTTACTACCGTGCAACGTTTACTTCCTATTTTTCAAATAACATTTCTAAGCTCTAGTATTTATGGATTGAAAAGAGCATATATTGATGCGCAAAATTTGTATGAAATTTGTATAAATTTATTTGGAAAAATCAACTCACTAGTATTTTGATCCTATAAAACACTATACTTATATACTTAAATTAACTGCTTTTCTCCGCTTTTTGCTTTGCGTGCAATTGTGAGTAACAGCAAGTGAAGAAAATGACAATTGAAATCTAAAATCAAAGAAAAGAAAAAACTTTGCAATTGAATCCCGCTATTTAATATTTATTTGCGACAGATACGTAGTTCGCCTACAACATGCAGGCTTCATCAGTGTCTTTTTTCAAAGGGTATACGTATCTGTCGCGAATAAATATTAAATAGTGGAATTTAGTCGGTAAAAGTTTTTTTCTTTTCTTTAATTTCAGAGTTCGTATTCCACTAAGAGGCTTCAAAAACTTCTGACTTTTGACATGTTTCTCACTTTTCTTGAATTTCATTGCAAATTGTCATCACATACACATACATACATACATACATACATACATACATACATACATACATACATACATACATACATACATACATACATACATACATACATACATACATACATACATACATACATACATACATACATACATACATACATACATACATACATACATACATACATACATACATACATACATACATACATACATACATACATACATACATACATACATGCATACATACATACATACATACATACATACATACATACATACATACATACATACATACATACATACATACATACATACATCGCACACATTGAATACAATCAACATTTGATTGATACGTTTTGCCTTTCTACTATATAAATATATAGTATAAAGGTATAGAAATCACTCGGAAAACCGGAAATGGAAAGAAGGTCCTACGGGCCGAATGTCATATACCATTCGACTCAGTTTCGAAAACTGAGCATTTTCTGTGTGTGTGTATGTATGTGTGTGTGTGTGTGTGTGTGTGTGTGTGTGTGTATGTGTGTGTGTGTGTATGTGACGCTTTTTAATCTCACTCACTTTTCTCGGAGATGGCTGGACCGATTTTAATGTTCTTAGTGTCAAATGGAAGGTCTAGGTGTCCCATAGGTCGCTATTGAATTTCATATTGATCGAACTTTTAGTTCAAAAGTTATGTATAAAAATACGAAAAATATGGGACTTCATTATCTCATAGATCTCTTAACCGATTTGAACAAAATTGATTGCATATGAAAGAGGAGCCTTACAAACCCTTAACTTCCAAATTTCATGATGATTGGACTTGTAGTTTGAAAGTTACATAAAGAAATGTGAAAAAATAGTATTTAAAACATATTTTTGTAACATTTAAGAATTAATTCAATGAAAAACATCACACATTTTATTATTATTTGAAAATTACTGCTGAGATCTTTCAAACGAAACCGAGTTTTTAAAATCGGACGGTTCATTCAAAAGTTATTCAAACTTTAACACTTAAGCACCGTATATTAAACCGTTAAAACGTGTGAAATCAAAACCCGAATTAATCCAAATTAAGCAATCGATCAGGATGGTATAACCAGTAAAGCTTTGCTGATTTGGCTTTACGCAGCAACCTTTATGCTTCATAGCGTTATCGAACAAAGTGAAAAGCTTCATTAGATTAAGACTGCTGCCGTCAAACAGCGAAAAGTAGGGTTGCGAAGCCTCTTGCTCGAGCCTCTTTTCTTACACATGCATACTCTATTAAAACACACGCCAGCATAAGCATCCCTTTCGGACTCTCGCTCTTATTTGTTCATTCACTGTGGCGAGTTTTTGCGAGTGTGTATTTAGCTAACAGCCACGATCGTCACTCTCTCGTCACGAATTGTTTGCCTCGTGAGCAGGTTATGTAGAAAGACGCTACGAGGCTGTGCGTTCGTGAGTGTGTAGGTAGCAGAATACTTTGTCGTACACTTACGTCAGTGGCGTAAGCGTTGGTTGTTGGGAGCTATGCTTCTCATACTCGCTCGTATGAGAGTAGGCATTGTTTGCTTCTCGCTCGATTCGCAACATTGCCAAAAAGTATAATCGGTTTTATTGCTGGTTTCAGCAGAGCGTAATAAAACTACTTGAACTGCTTGAATAGGTTATAAAAGCCTTCTGAAAAGTCGGTCCATTTCTGTAATGCATGGGTCGTACTGGACCGGCCTTAAAAATTCGCCAATGGAATTATCCAAATTGAACTGTTTTCTCGTCAGCAAAGATAACCTACAGCGGAAAACAAACATCAAATTGATTAAAAACTGAATAAAATATAGTTGCGATAAGGCTTATACAAATTTGAAAAAAAGTTTATGTCACCCCCCCCTTCAAAAATTTTCGAAGTTTGAAGGGGCAAAAAAATAAAGTGCAATAATGTTGCATTCTTTAATGTTAAGCAGATTTTTACAATTCAACGAGTTTACATCTCTAAATTACCCAATTCGTGCAAAGTTAAAGTAATTATCCCGTTAGTCTCGATCAACTATCCTACACCATCTTAGCTTTCTGATTCTTGCTACAGGTCACAGGTGACTATTGTGCTTAACCTTTAAGTTCCGACACCGAAATGTATGAAAGTGGAATTTTAATTGGAATAACACTTTTATTGCTAGGTAGTCGAAACAGCTTATCTCTCCAAACATTTCAATGAATCGCAAAATCCTAGAGCTTTCGAAGAAAGATCTAAACATTTATACTGATCTTATAACAGGACATTGTCCAAATCGATATCATCTGAAGCTTATGGGGAAACTGCAAGGCAGAGGTGGGCACCGCTAATCAGCTAACCGCTAACATTTTAGCTAGCGAGTAGCACGTTCGCTAGGTTTTAAATGTGCTAGCGCTTCTATTACCTTCCGATAAACATAAGTAAGGGTAAACGGGGTAACAACGCCCGCCGGGGTAAAACCGCCCACCATGGTTTTACAGGGCCTTGCTCAAATTGGTGTTAAATGTTGATGACAGTCATATTACTGAATGCGTACGCAATATTTTACAATACCTTGTACAGCAATATCGTATAAACTATCGGAGAAATAAATAAAAATAGATTTTTCGTTATAATCGTTTCGTTTTTTATAACTTTGTTCCCGCAGAACTTAGGGTTTATTTTATTCAAAACGTTAAAACTTTCAGTAAATCCAACCCACATCGCTTCTCTGATCCTGTCTTCATCCGACAGTACCTAAATTAGGTAACTGTTCATGCAGTTTTGTTGAAATAAATAGTGAAATGTGTAAATCGGTCATTTGGGGGTAAAACCGCCCACAACGAACGGCGCAAGACCGTCGTGTATAATGCTAGTGCGATAAGGAGATTTTTAAAATAATTGCATAGTTTGGACCAAAGGATCTCAGATTTACATAAAACAATATAAATGTGCTTAGTTTGGACTGTTTGGAAAAATCTAAATCGCCAATTTTCCCTGCGGGCGCTATAGACATTTTCTTGTTTTCTCGGATATAGCTTTTTTTAATAATTCCTCCCTCTTGGGACAAATAACATAAAATAAACATATTTTTTATGAAAATATAGCAAATTATCTTAGCAATGGAAAAGTAATATGTATCTGCTTTATCAATTAGAACAATTTGAAATGTCAAAAAATGACCTACCGGATCAATTGCTGGAACTTTAATACCCATATTGTTATATTTTATCTTAGATCCTCTCTAGTCCTTAAAGATTGACTCCAGGATGCCTAACCCGATCCATCTTGTTGTCTAAGGAAACTACACGGTATCAATTTCAAGACTGTCGGTACCTATATTACTGATATTCTTCCAATACGAGTGGTTGCCGGACACTCTTTCGAACTTGCGAATCTCGCGGAACTATGTATTGTTTGATAGCAAACTGATTCAATTTGTTTAAATTAGATAAATTCATGAATCCAATGCCACCAGTTTCATTCAAATCGGTTGAATATTGTTAAAGTTATATGCTATGGCGGTTTTACCCCGTTAGTGGGCGTGTTTCACCCCGCATGGAAAAAATACTCTATTTTTTGAACGTGTTTCCAAATCGCAATAAAAAATAGAAAATCATTACAGATATTTATGTTTTTATTTTTTATATGTAGGTAATAGATCAATTGTTCATTTAAAGCAGATAAATTAGAAATTGAGCTACAACTTTTTTTTATGCAGGTGGTTTTGCTTAGGCGGGCGGTCTTGCCCCGCTTACCCTTACTACTAAATAAACTACCAGCCACTAATTTTTGAAAATAATTTTTGGAAATAGTTCAACTAGCCATGAATGAACTATATTTGCTCGCGTCGCGAACAGCAGCGAGCAATTTTATCAATTTGTAAGAAACCGCACACTTATTTGTGTTATTATTTTCAAAAATTAGCGGCTAGTAGTTTATTTAGTGGCACTTTAACTTATCGGAAGCTAATGAAAGCGCTAACAGATTTGAAACCTAGCGAACGCACTACTCGCTGGCTAAAAGCTTAGCGGTTAGCTGATTAGCGGTGCCCACCTCTGCTGCTAGGTGATATATGTCGATTCTGTGGCACAGAAAAAAAGACTCGGAATATCTGTTATGCCGATGTCCGGCATTTTTCAATTAAAGATCAAGGTTCTTCGACAGAGGGCTGTTAAAAGCCCTGATATTTAAAAAACAACTCCCAGCGCAGTACTGCACTTCATCCAAAGTGCAGCACCGGACTGGACAATGCTATTAGTCAAACAATGACAATCGCTTCTGATAGTGGTGCGTTTGCATCCTTAATATATCAAAGATAAATACGTTATTGTTGAGAACCAGCATCAGCTGAGGAATGGGCTAATATTCATATGACTAAAAGGTTGACCAAGAATCAAGCGGTTTCAAACGTGAATGGCGTGAGATTTTTTTCTTAAAAAATGTCGGTAGCATAGCACATGCGTTCCAAGTAAAAAAGTTGTAGGGACCTAAATTGCCATTTTTACGAGAAGATTAGATTCCGATACTATTTCGTAGTTACCGAGTTCTGAACTAGTAAGTAACACAGATTTGGATTATTATCCAAATCCGAGTGACATGCAAGTAAAAAGTAAAATTTAAATGAAGGTTAAGTTCACATTTTTGGGTCTCTAAGGTGATCCTGTAGCACTCCACTATTTTCAAGTTGATTCATCCCTGCCAGAATACTTGCTATATGTGCTTGGATCAAAAAATTTTGAAAGTTGTTTTTGTTTGAACTAAAATTTAAGTACTGTACAACTTTTTTGTATTAAATTTTTATTAATCTGGAAAAATAAACACTGGTTTCTTGTCCTTTGTTTAGTTATTGAAGGTTTGATGTTATTATTTTTTTCTTGCCCCCCCCTTGAACAATATTTCGAGACCAGGACATAAACTTTTTTCCAAATTTGTATAAGCCTAATTTGTAAAAAATAAATTCAAAGTCACAAAAAATTTTATCGTGTCCCACGGGCGTGCCATGCTGAGCTAAGCGAATTCCAAACGTTTTTGTTTGTACATGAAAGATGACTGCAAATCTATTGTCCATTTTCAATCGAATAATATTGGGGATGAAAAGCAAAACCGTACGAGCATTTTCCTTACAAACAAATAGATTTAGTATGGTCGTGCTCTTCTATAGTGAGCTGGTGGAATTTGAAGCAAATTTTACAATCTCAACGCTGGATTGGACCCGCGCTTTATTGGACTGACCCAATTTACGTCTGCTTTCTCGAATTGATACACCTTCCTTTTTCTAAGCTACAACCGTTCCATTTTCTGTCCTCGCTCTAAACACTTCCTTGAGACACAAATAAATTGGAATCTCGAGTCACACAAATAACGCACGTACGCACGTAATGGAAGTGCATGTTTATCTGTATAAGCTGCATTCGAGTAGCTTCAAATTTCATCTTTATTAAAAAAAACGTATATTTTAGAATCTTCTATGAATTAGATTCGGTAGGGTAAATCATATGAGATTGATAATACATATTCCCCAAGACTAACAAGAATTATTCAGAGGAGTTTTGTATACATTTTACACAGAAAGTTTTTTTTTCCTGGGAAAATCAGTACAGCTAAGCCGATCAAACCAGTCTTAGGCCAGGGCTCTCTGTTGGTCAATTCCACTAAAAGTACCATTCGAAACAGTTCAGCCTTGGATTTCGAACAAATGTAAAGCACACGTTCGATTATTCAGCAGAACACAGTGAAGAGGGTATCGGTTGATTGATGTGCATGGATGGAACTGCATGCATGTCAGTTCATGTAAACGTGCTACAATGTTGCTGCCTCCTGCTTTTCATATTCAGGCTCCCCGCTGCAAGCTGCTAGGTAAAGACACCACATCAACACATCAACAACTGTCGAACGTGTACGAAACGTATTATAGATTCAGCAAATAAGCATTGACATGTACGTCATTTATCCAGTTTATTGCTGTCATAACAGATTCGAAATAATTATGCGAATTTATTTATTACCAACTGCAGGAGCAGATTTCTCATTTTCAAGGTTGTGCACTCGACTAATTTTGTACAAATCAATCCAAAAGGGATAAACAATTCTAGTTGAATCAACAGTGCGCTTGACTTGTTGGAATGACTTTCCTACTATCAGACTAGCCTAAGGGCAAGTGGATTGGGCGAATTCCAGTTGAATCGATTCCGTTCCACCGTAAAAATCTGATTTAAAATTGCTCGGAATGTTCCAACATTGCAGTTGACCGAATGCTGAAAATTCCTCGGTTGCCAGGTTCTCCGAAATGGCCAATGTTGTTACCGTAAACGTTCGAATATATGTATTCCCGCACTCTATGTAAGCCCTACTCGTTACCAAATTGATCCTGTACATTATTTTCCTTGTTATCTTCTTCCCTTTTCACCTTTCTAGTGTGCAAGAGAACGACGGATCCTACTTCGAAAGTTTTACCGCCCTATCCTGGAAGAATGAAAATCGACGTCTCTCGGCGGTACGAGCGGTGGAAACCCGCGCGGAAGTACTGCCAGAGAACGATAACGACCGACTGCTGGAGGACGACATCGAACGGTCCGAACAGAAGGAGCATCTCTATCTGGACGTCCTGTACGCGATTGCCAACACAGTCGGTGCACCGGCACCGGGCGGACAGGTAACTCGGCTACAAACTTTACCACCCCACTCCACCTCACCCCACCACACACGAAAACATATGCACGTACCTGCAAAATTCATTCGAGAACAAATTCCTTAATAGGGAAAATTTACGACTCCATTAATCCTAACTAATACAATTTGCAACGGCGAACGAACGAATGAGACATTAATGTTTCAATAATGGACTCGTGAAAATGTTGGCTCCAATGAATTTTCACGTGTACTCGTCCCAATAACACCTTAATTCGAAACAAAACAGAAAAAAACTATTATAAACCTATCAAACGTCCACTCTACTGTCAATTCTTCACACCTAGCACAAGCACCACCACCACCACCCCCTCACCCAACCCTAGTAACCTAGTTACCGCTGCACCAACATTCAAACGTCACAATATAGCACACCCACCACAGCCCACTATGTCGTAAAAAATCTATCGTTTATCCTTTTTTTCTCTTGTTTCTCTTCTGTCTCTCCCACTTTTTTGCGCACTATCTTTCACCTGGACTATCTTCTCTGTTATCCTCCAATGACTACTACTATGTGTGTATTATGAACAAACCACTGTGCACCGTCTCACCGTCGTCACGATCTGCGCGCTACCGCCGGTCTCTTCAACGTCGCGTCGCTGCGTCTATCTGTATGTATGTATGTGATGCGACTATGGCGGCGCCCACCGTCGTCCGACCCGGTAGTACAGCGAAAAAAAGCTACTGCAAGTAAATATAATCTACCACTCACTCACTCACTCACTCACCTACTCTCGATACTAAGCTACCATCGGTACGATGCGATCGAAACGATGTTCATCCAATTATTTTCCGTTTGTGTGCGCGTTCGGTCTTTCGTTTTCGCTTACAATCAGTGTAATGTAAGCTGAACGCTGCAAACCCACAGGCTATTCAACGGGCTTCGAACGTAACCACGCGAACGGGATATCTCTTATTTTTAAACAACTTAGCAACGAATGTTTTTTGCATAAACCACACCATCTTCAGCTCACAAACGCACAGGACACCCACCGGCGGCTGAACTGCACTGAACTGAATGCGGTTGCATCCTTAAACTCTTCGCCACATCCAGTACCATCGTTTAGCGTAATCGGATTCTGGTGGGTGGCTGCGAACAACCGGAACAGAATTACCCGGATATCTGTTACAGCTGGTTAGGCGGTGAATCAACAAGAGGACAGTAAGTAATAACTCTAATAACACAGCGCAGCCTGGTGCTGCCCGGAATGGAGCGCCATTCATCGCTGGATCAAAGGCTTACGTACTAATTCAGTTATTTGTGTCGGCAGATCCCTGTAAGCTCACATGTCTCCGGCATTAAGAAAACAATTACGCACGGATGTGTGTCTTGTGTCGCCGTGTTTCACATCGACGGCAGCTGTCTCTATTTCGGTCGGAGTAAGATGACTCTTGTGCCTTTCAAATTTCCAGTGACATCGGAGCAAGCAAAACTAATTCCGTTGCATGCTTTCAATCTTGCTACTCCGATGGTTTCATCCCATCCAATTTCCTGACAAAATGTTACATCAACGAATGGCGCACGTAGTACACAGGCACAAATTCATACGTGATTCCTTTTCCTCCTATTCGGTGGTAATCGGAAGTGCCCATCCTTCGTTGCGCACCAAGCCCTTTACATGTGTACACTTTCCGTCATAACTTTAACTTACTGGAACCCATGTTTCACGTAATTGAAAACTGCCATCATCCACCTTTCGTCACTCTTGCAGCAAAACTACATTACATCCGGAATCCTTTCCGACGATAGGACAACCATTGCACGCAGAAAGGAACCTCATCGCTAGTGAGCGACACAATAGCATGTACATAGTTGTAACAGTTTCCTAGAACACACAGAATATGGGAGGGCAGCCCGTCGCGACATCTGACGGACAGCGCTTGAAAACATGGCGCATAAAAGCCATTAAATTTCCTCCAACGACCCTCGGCTCTGCGGCGGGCTGGTTGGCTGGCTGGAGATACATTAAATGTATTTTTTTTGTCGTTTTTTCGAGACGTTCATGGATTCATTCAAGAGCGTGCCACTTACCGCGCTAGCGAAATTTTCAACGATGATGGGTTTATAAAATATGTGACTTCTTAGTTCTTGAAGTGTGTCACGATGAACCAAGAAGCCGCTTGTTTTAGTCGCGTGTTCTGTTACAGGGAACAAAGGTTTTTTTTATTAAAACACAGTTGAAGTATCCACTTATGAACCAGGCGTAAAATGAATTCTGTTTAATTTCAATTTCAAAACCTGGTTCTAAAAAATGTTTAAAGTCTTACGTATTAAACGGTCAAATCGGTTGTACCGGTTTGAATGGCAAAACTAAACTATAGGTTGTTGCATCTCCTAAGAAATCTTCAATGGGAAACGAAACGTACCAGTATTTTGTGATGAAAGTGTGGTTGAGTTTCAGACACGATCCAGCAATGATACCAGACCTCCCTCCAAGAAAGTTCAACGGAATTCGAAATTTTCTATGGACCTACAAACCAAGTGCTCTACGGATTTTTATAAACTTTGAAATGTTTTCACTTATAATAATCACGAGTACATAAATAATATCTCGAAAAGCAATTTATTCTTCAAGAGCCGACATAGAAACTTCTACTAGTGTCCTTCTAAGAGAAACAAACTAACAGAATAGTAAAGAGGGTTTACAATAATGAAAAGTAAATTAAATAGGAAAGATTTACGTTAGTGCCACCATGCTATGGTGCGACAGAACTTCAAAATCTTTTACTATTACCAAGCGAATAAAGTTGTTTTGTTAGATAAATACAATAAACTAATAATAATAATATAATTCAGTTGCTGGAATACTTATCCTATTTGCATTAATTGGCTTTACTCCTTTTACGCAATTATTAGAAACTCTCGAATATTTAAGCCTTTAGAAAACACAACAAAAAGTGTGAAAACATAACTAAAATGCAAAGACAAGACAACGAAGAGATGGCGATAATATCGCGTGATGACGACGAAAATATGATGAAAAGATGGTGAATTAAACGTGGACTATAACATGATACAAATACGAAGGAAAAAAAGAAAATACGACGAATTTACGACACAGCGTAAAAAAACACGATAAAAAAATTAAAAAGCGTCAAAAACATTTTTACGAAGAATATACGACAAAAAGACAATGAAAACACAGCAAAAAGACAATATTTATATTATATTTTATTTTATATTGACAACAAACAACAAAAAAAGAGAAAAAGTAACGAAAAAACAACAAAAAAGAGAAACAACGACAAAAGACTATTAGAACATGACAAAAAGACGACAAAATCACAACGAAAATGAACCAAAATAACAATAGAAAACACTACAAAAACAACAAAAAACAGAAAAAGTGTAAAAAAATGCCAAAAACAGATGTCAGAAATGACGAGCAGATGAAAATACAATGAAAAGGCGGCAAAAGGACCATGAAAAGATAGCAAAAATACGACAGAGAGATGAAAAAATATAACAAGACAGATAACAACAGACAAAAACAACAAAAAGATGACAAAAGACAACGAACAGCCGTCGAATAGTCAGCAAGTAGACAACAAAAAGACAACGAAGTGTTGGCGAAAAGACAACGGAAAGATGACAAGTAGATGAAAAAAATGAGGCGATGAAAAGATGGTGAAAATGCGTTGAAAAGTGGACGAAAAGACGTTACAAATACCGCAAAAAAAGACAATGCGGTGAAAAGACCACGGAAAGAGGCTAAAATAGCGACAAAGAAAAAAGCACGGCGAAAAAACATTTAGAAAGTGTCAAACACATACAACAACAGATGACGAAAAATGACAATAAATAAAAAAGACAACGAAAAAATGGGAAAAAGTGACGAAAAGACAAAAAAAAAACAGCGTAGCGATGACAAAAGACGATTAGAAAATGACAAAAACCGTTAAACAGACGACAAAATCACGACGAAAAGGAACCAAAATAACAACAAAAAGAAAACATCAAAACACGACGTCAAAAAACGACTGAGAGAAAAAAAGGCGATAAAAAAAGTGACGAAAAAGGAAAAAACAGCAAAGAGATGACTAAAGACGGCGAACAGGCGTCTAACAGACAACAAATAGACAACGAAGGGTTGACGGAAACACAGTAAAGCAAAATATGAGAGATCGCCAAAGCAACGACAAAAAATGTAATAAATAATGGTGAATAGACTATATATAGAAGCAGCAAACACGCCACAAGCCACAATAAAAAATGACAACAAATCGTTGAAAAGAAACAAAAAACGACGAACAGATGCCGGAAAGGCAGATGTTAAAAAGATCGAAAAATAACTAACAGACGATAATACGATAATACGATAAGACAATGAAAAGATGGTGGGCGATGGCGATGAAAAGCGGACGAAAGCACGATACAAATACGACAAAAGAAAAAAAATACGATGAATAGATGATGAAAAGAGGCTAAAATAGCGACAAATTACCTGACGAAAATGGAACGAAAAAAGGGACGAAAAGACAACAAAACAGGCGAAATGACTACAAAAGATAAGATGACAAAAAAAACGAAGAAAAGACGACAAAATCACGACGAAAAGGAACCAAAATGACAACAAAAATACGGTAAAAACAACAAAAAACAGCAAATAAAAATGACAAACATGTCACAAACAGACCCCAAAAGCGACGAACAGACGACAAAAATAGAATGAAAAGATGGCAAAAAAACCATGAAAAGGTGACAAAAATACGACAGAGAGATAAAAAAATAGGCGACGAATACGAAGAAGAGACAACAAAGAAATGATAAAAGACCCAATCATAAAAGGATGCCATGATAGTTGTATATGGAACAATTAGGCCATTACAAATATTTTATAAAATTTTTGTCCTTCCGGTGTTCGGCCACTGAATGGGGGGGGGGGGGGGCGAAAAAAACAAAGTTAATTTTTTAATCTAGCAAAAAAAACATGGGCTTTAAGCATTTTTATTTAAAGTTTAAACGTGAAAACCGAATCTATTCTTGCTTATAATATGTACGTTATTATTTTCTATGCAAAAATATACGACAAAAAGACAAAAACGAAGGAAATTTTTTTTAGCGATTTTCGGAAATTCCCCCCGATTTTTTTGCCCCCCGATTTTTCAAGCCAATTTCCAAGGAGGGGTGACAAAAACTTTTGAAATAATTTGCAATGGCCTAAACAAAACAACGAGAAAATGAAAAAAAACGACGAGCAGTTGACGAAAATGCAATGAAAAGATGGCAGAAAGATCATTAAAAGATAACAAAAACACAACAGAGAGGTAAAATGATCAAAAGACGACACGATAGCAACAAAATATGTCAAAAAATACTACAAATGGCAATAAAAAGTCGCCATCAAGAGCAACCAAACACGCCACGAGCAGCGATAAAAATGTCCACAAACCGGTGAAAAGAGATAATAAGACAACGTTAAATTGTCAGAAAAGCAGATGTTGAAAAGAACGAAAAATAACAGAAAAATAACAGACAAAGAAAAAAAGAAGAAAAGACGACAAAATCATGACAAAAAGAAACGAAAATTACAAGAAAAAAGACGACAAAAAAAGCGTCAAACATATCACAAACCGACCCCAACAAACGACGAACAGATGACGAAAATATAATGAAAAGATACGAATACGAAGAAGAGGCAACAAAGAAATGACTGAAGACGCGAACAGGCATCGAAAAGACAGCAGTACGATGACGAAAAAACGGCAAAAGAACGACAAAAAGAGAGCAAATAGATAGCAACCCAAGCAACAATGTGGGTTTTATTGTACTTTTATGACGGTTTCGAAGACCAATTTTGATCTTAAATGCCATCATAAGTGTGTAATAAAACCCAAATTGTTACTTGGGAAATAGAATACAAAAGACGACGAATAGTTGGAAAAAAGGTGACGGAAGGATGACAGTAGGCAAAAAAAAGAAAATACGGTGAATAGATGACGAAAAGTTGCTGAAATAGCGACAGTAAATACGACGAAAAAATGTTTAAAAAGTGTCAAACACATGCAAAGAAAGATGACAGAAAGATATACGAAGGATATATCACAAAAAGACAATGAAAGAAAGGGTAAAAGACAATATTTTTATTGTCTTGACAACAAACAAGACAATGAAAAATGGGGAAAACGAAAAGACAACAAAAAACAGGCGAAACAACTACAAAAGTCGATACAGGGATACCTCGATATAAGACAATTTAAAATTTCAAAAAGCTGTCTTATATCGAAATTGTGTTACATCGAAACATGATTTTTTTCAAAAAAATTTGCATTAGCGGTCGCCAATTTTGCACTGTGTTGAGAATTACGTTTTTTGCACTATATGTTATCGTTTGAACTTTTAGTTTTTTACAATTTTTAGTGTTATTTTGAAATAATGAACATCTTTGTGGCGCCGATTTTGGAATGGAAAATTAGCTTTGGTTTCGTTACCAGCTATGTCCAAGGGATTTATTCTATATAAGACAAAAATTGCCTTATATCGAATTGTCTTATATCGAGGTTGTTTTATAACGAGGCTGTCTTATATCGAGGTATCCCTGTATAAGATGACAAAAAACGAAAAAAAGACGATAAAATCATAACGAAAAGGAATCAAAATGAAAACCAAATGGACGACAAAAACAACAAAACACCGCAAAAATAATCGACAAACATGTCACAAACAGACCCAAAACGCGACGAACTGATGACGAAAATTCAATGAAAAGATGGTAAAAAGACCATGAAAAGATAACGAAAATACGAGAGAGATATAAAAAAGGCGATGAATATGAAGAAGAGACAACGAAGAGATGACAAAAGACGGCGAACAGGCATCCAAAGGGCAGCAATACGATGACGAAAGGACGACAAAAAGACAGCAAATAAATAACTAAAAGACGACGAGGCGTTAGTGAAAAGACAGCCGAAAGATGACAACACGAAACACGAAAGATCGCCAGAAAACAGCGACAGAAAATATCAAAAAATTAGCAAGCAAGGCCATGGGTATAAACGTCCTGTTGAGAACTTGACCCTTCTTTATCGACATACTTCGCAGCTGGCTATTAGAGAATAGGACAATTACGGGCTAGTGCAACGATCCTACTGGCTCTATAGCAGCACCTCCCAGCCGTGATTCGAACATATGACGACTGTTAGGCCAGCATCGTACCCCGAAGCTCACTGGGAGGAATAAATAAGAGTAAATTAGTAAATACAAAACAACTATAGAGTTAGCCGAATATATTACAGCTAGAAATTCTATCTTTAAATTCGTCAGTTGAAAGTTTGAAGTCGAAAAGATGATAAAAATGATTACAGGTACGGCACATTGCTTGAACTGGTTCGTTGTTTCCGCATAAGATGCAATGAAATGCAGTCAGCAGATATCTTGAACTGTTAGATTTCGTGGCGCAATGTTGATGTTCAGCAAAGCGAGAATTACTAGAGCCAGGGCCTTTAATTATCACCGAATTTCAAACAAAACAGAAAATCTTTTTTCTTAGCATACATTGTTTTTTATGCCTCTGAGTTTCGTATGTACAACTGCACAGTGATTTTCATCGTAGTATACAAGTTCAATATATCGTGAAAATAGAACAGGAGAAAGTGATTTTCAAATCCACAAGGTGATATTCACTTCAGGAAAAAAACAATTTTAAATGCAGTAAATGAAAAGAAAAATCTTATGTCCAACAGCTGAACGCAATAGATGCTAAATAACCACATAAATTTTTTTTATTGATTTTCGCTGCTCAAACGTGAATATCAGTTTGTTACAATATCACAGAGCGCTGATATTGTATATTCTCGTGCATGAAGTTCATGCTTGCAGCATTTAGTTATTATGTACGTTTGATCAAAGCAAGCAGATTTTCAATGCAAGGTAGACTGATAATCCAGAAGTTTGAACGCTATGCTGGTGAATATTAACAGCACTGACTAGAGCATCGTTTGCCGATTTCAGCAAATAAGTAATGAAAACGGCTATAGCCGCATTTTTTTCTCTTAACCAGAGTGTCAACGTTTACGAGTTTACACTTGTCTTCATATGGTGATAGGTTTATTGAATTAGACCATTGAAGAGATCTTAAAGCGTACCCGATTGTTTTGGCAAGCTTACTGTGAGGTTGTTCATATGACACCAATCAATAAATCGATTTACTAAATTTTGCAGCTGTTTGCAGTTCCTACTGATCTTAGATCAAAGAATATCTTTAGGTCATCCGCATACAATAACTTGCACCCAGGTAGCATTGCAGAGCATACGTCATTAAAGTATATGAGAAAAAGTAATGATCCTTAATTACTTCCCTGTGGAACTTCGGACTCGTTGCAGAGATTACTCAACAGAGAAATTCCGATTCGTTAAGCATGTCTAAAGCCAGCAGAATGATGCCTCTAGTCGGTCAAATCTTAAATATATGCTGAGCTGATATGATTCAAAATTTACAATATTCACTTCCTTCAAATACAACCGAAAATAATACCCATATGGGACCATGTTAAAGAAGTTAACCATCTTAAATAAGGTAACGTAAGAACGCTCTAATTGTGTCACATTTTATTGTTTGCTCTACTACAATTTTGCTTCGTTAAAAGTGCAAAATTTGAAGCAAAACGATCTCGTAAAGTTAATATCAAAGTTATGAATTAAATCTTTCCTAAACGGTTCAGTTGTTTGAAATAAACTTTCAAGTCTTACGTTCTGATTTATCTCCCAGAAAATTCCTCCCGCATAAAACTTTCTACTTCGGAGAGTAGTTTATTTCGCTTTGCTGATGCTATTGCATGATAGCTGCCAAATGATGGTCCGTTAGACAAATTTTGCTCTGTCTTTGGCTGAAAATCCTGTCAGGGTTGATGAATGGCAACAGTTTGATACCCTACAAATACTCTAGAAAATGTTTGAGAATACCACTTCTTTATTCCTTTTTTTCCCTTCGTATAAATGCTCTGATGCTCCCACCAAATTGTAATATTAAAAAATCAGCTTCTTTCTGTCTATATCTACTTCAAGTCTAATCGGTGGTACGCTTATCATCGCGCGGCCTTGGCCATTGTTTCAGACAGAATTTTACCCAAAATACGATGGCTAAAGAACGTCATCAGTATCAATTTGTTCCGCCGTCTATTATGTCTGCTCTCCGGCAAACCACTTCGAAACTTCATCAAACCAGCCCGAAAGACACTCGAGCTCGACTCACTGCTGGTATGGAAGCTATACGCAATACCGTCGCCTCTTCAGTTATAACAACCTTTAATACAAGTCCGCCGAGACGGAAAGTGAGAGGTTCAATTTAGTAGTGTTTCGTCCTTGTGTTTCGGCGTCGTCGGTCGATCTGCCGACGACCGAGCATCAGGCAGGAGCTCCTGATGCTGTATATGAGAACAAATGCTGGCGAAAGTCGAGTTTTCCCCCAAGGTTGGCAGAGTAAATTTTACTTTACTGTTCTTTTGGGGGAGTATTCTACGGTAAACTGTGCCATAAACTGTATCGTTGCAAGAAAAATAACTATGGTAAGTAATCATATTAAACCAACGAGCTGCAGGCGATTTTCCGACTCAAAAAGTATGCATCGCATTCCCAACCAAATTTCGGTTTGCTTTTTGCAGTAGGTAGCAGCAGCAGCGTACGCTCACTACTGAATACTTCGAACCAGCACCATCAGTCAAGTCAAGGCTGAGAAAAGGAATTTGTTTCTATCATAACGTGTGTGCCCCCTCGTCAGATGTATGTCAGATCCTACAAATTATTTGAACGCTTTTTCGAAAAGATCTATTCCATTTATTCGTTTCGGGAAGGATTATGCGAAAACATGTTCAATCTCATTCCTACTGAGTGTGCTCGGTTTGGAAATTAAATCGGCTTACTTGTAATCTTATTTGTTTGCAATAAACATTTTATTAAAAATGATGCCTTTGTTATTGTTCTACGTACCTAGTACAGATTACGTTCACACAGTAAAAAAGCACGTCCCTACGAAATCACTCGAAATCCACTCTAACCATATTTCAATCCGTCCCAATCCCAATAACGTATAGCTATAAGGCGGCAACACAATACGAAAATTGCAGCCCAATCTTTTGCGCACACAGATGAATGCTTCCGAAATCAACCGCAAACGAAAACCGACCAAGCCCTTTCGCCCCGATTCGCCGGGCTGGGCTGGCTGGTTCGGGTTCGGGTTCGATTCATAATCTAACTCTTGACGTAACCCTCTTCGAAGAAAGGAAAATCAAAATGTACCTTTCCGTGGAAGAAGGATTTATCGGCTTTGGCCAACTCCTCCAACCCACCTCCTCAGTTTATCCTTTCCCTTTGACAGTGTGTGAGCAGAACTCTCAACTCGTTGCGCGTTGGCACCACAGTCAACATGTGAAGACGCTGTAAGACGAGATATATACAATATATATTTTATGGCCCTGCTTAGCGTGAAATCGGCAGAGAGGATGATATTTCGACCAGAAGACGAAATAACATCGATGCGGTAGTGACACGTTAAGCTGTGTTTGGCGATAGCCAAAATACTTGCGAAACAAAAATTGAGGTTACAATATAAATTTTTGGATTTTCGTTTTGTTTGGCGAGGGTCGGAGTATAAAGTAAGCAGGCATACTGCTAGCATAGCACTGTAGCATTGTAAAACTTCGTGACTTCGGTCCTGAACCGATTGTGAAACATATCCTGTAGCGTACGTAACAAACTTTTATTTTTAAACGTGTGAAAAATAAAGACAAAATTGAAATAGAATTAGGACAAATTTCAACAGCACAGCCTCCAGACTGTTGTTGGAAAACAATTAATTTAATATAAAGAGTTAGAGTATGTCTAAGAAAAAGGGGCTGAAGATTTGTTCTACATTTTACAGACACTCGCCAGTACTTTTGATGTCAGTTCACATTTTCGTTGCCCAGCGTTGCATTATTTCGTAGGATAGGACGTTCGGAATATGTCGAATGATATATGCAGATGTGACAGAAACTATCACAATCTAGGAAAACCAATAATCTTATTATTCAAGTTCTGATTTATCAAGCAACAATCGATCGAAACAAAACATTTTCCAGGAATTAAACTGTGGTTGCTCATCGATTCTTGCAGCGAAATCAAACTAAGGTGAAGTTTTGGGTTGGTTATTGGGCATAAGATGCAATAGCTTCTAACTGGCAAAGAAGGACAAATAACTCTTCAAAGCAAAAAGTTCGATGCGAGATAAGTTTTCGGCAGCATAAATCAGCGTGAGACTCAAAAGTTTATTTCTAGGAACTGAACCGTTCCTGAAAGGCTTAATTCTTAACTCTGCGATTTCGTTTTATTTTCCTTTTGCAATTTTGCATTTTCTAACAAAGGCAATCTGTAGCTGTGCAAGAAATAGAAAGAAAGTGTCACACTTACAGCAAACTTTAACTATACAGGCTTCATAGTTGCGTATTCAGTTACGGATCGCATGATTGAGCAGTAAAGAACGCGAAGACAATATGGGTCATGAAATTCGTTGGTGACTCGAAAGATAAATCCCAGATTTTTATTGTCCTTCGCAATTATATATGAGCAATGTTCACGGAACGATAGCTTCTCATCACAATGTACACCGAGGTCTTTGATGACTTCTCGAAGATATACGTATACTCATTACTCACTACTCACCACTCATTATTCACGTCTCAATTCTCACGGCTCAATTCTTAAGACTTAATTCTCACGGCTCAACTCTCAAAGCTTAATTCTCACGGCTCAATTCTCATGGCCTATTTCTCACGGCTCAATTCTCACGTCTCAAATCGCACGGCTCAATTCTAATGGCTTAATTCTTACGGCTCAACTCTCACGGCTCAATTCTCATGGTTCAAATCTCACGGCTCATTTCTCACGGTTCAATTCTCACGACTCAATTTTCACGGCTCAATTCTCACGATTAAATTCTCACGGCACAATTCTCTCGGCTCAATTCTCACGCCTCAATATTCACCTCAATTCTCACGGCTCAATTCTTAAGACTCAATTCTCACGGCTCAACTCTCAAGGCTTAATTCTCATGGCCTATTTCTCACGTCTCAATTCTTGAGACTTACTTCTCTCGGTTCAACTCTCAAGGCCTAATTCTCACGGCTCAATTCTTATGGCCTATTTTTTACGGCTCAATTCTCACGGCTCAACTCTCACGGCTCAACTCTCACAGCTCAATTCTCACGGTTCAATTCTCATGGATTAATTCTCAGGGCTCAATTCTCACGACTCTATTTTCTTGTCTCAATTCTCATACCTATATTCTCACGGATCAATTTTGAAGGTTCAATTCTCACACCTTAATTCTCACGGCTCAATTTTCACGGCTTGATTCTCACGGCTCAATTCTTATGGCTCAATTCTCACGGCTCAATATTCACCTAAATCCTCGCGGCTCAATTCTTAAGACTCAATTCTCACGGCTGAACTCTCAAGGATTAATTCTCACGGCTCAATTCTCATGGCCTATTTCTCACGTCTTAACTCTTGCAGCTCTATTCTTGAGACTTACTTCTCACGGTTCAACTCTCAAGCCCTAATTCCCACGGGTCAATTCTCATGGCCCATTTCTCACGGCTTAATTCTCACGGCTCAATTCTCATGGCTCAATTCTCACGGTTCAATACTCACGGCTCAATATTCACGGCTCAATTCTCATGGCTCAATTCTCACGGTTCAATACTCACGGCTCAATATTCACGGCTCAATTCTTAAGGCTCAATTCTCACGATTCAACTCTCGAGACTTAATTCTCACGGCACAATTCTCATAGCCTATTTCTCACGGTTCAATTCTCACGTTTCAGATCGCACGGCTCAATTCTCACGGTTCAACTCTCACGGCTCAACTCTCACGGCGCAATTCTCACAGTTCAATTCTCATGGATTAATTCTCACGGTTCATTTCCCACGGTTCAATTCTCTCGGCTCAATTTTCACGGCTCAATTCTCATGGCTCAATTCTCACGGCTCAATACTCACGGCTCAATTCTCACGGCTCAATATTCACGGCTCGATTCTCAAGACTCAATTCTCACGGCTCAATTCTCAAGGCTTAATTCTAACGGTTAAATTCTCATGGCTTATTTCCCACGGTTCAATTCTCACGTCTCAATTCTCACGGCTTAATTCTCACGTCTCAATTCTCACGTCTCAATTTTTACAGCTCAATTCTCACGGCTTAATTCGCACGGTTTAAATCTCACGGTTCCAATCTCATGGATTAATTCTCACGGCTCATTTCTCATGGCTCAATTCTTACGGCTCAATTCTCACGGCTTGTGACTGCTCAATTCTTACAGTTCATTTCTCACACCTCAATTCTCGTGACTCAATTTTCACAGCTCTATTCCCAAGGCTCGATTCTCACGGCTCAATTCTGACAGCGCAATTCTGGTGGTTCAATTCTCACATCTAATTCTCACGGTTCAATTTACACGGCTCAATTCTAGCGGTTCAATTTTCATGACTCAATTCTCACGGCTCAATTTTCACGTCTCAATTCTCACGTCTAAATTCACACGTCTCAATTTTTATAACACAATTCTCACGGCTCAATGCTCACGGTTCAATACTCACGGCTTAATTTGCAAGTTTTAAATCTCACGGTTCCATACTCATGGATTAATTCTCACGGCTCATTTCTCATGGTTCCATTCTCTCAGCTCAATTTTCACGGCTCAATTCTCATGGCTCAACTCTCAAGGTTTAATTCTCACGGTTAAATTCTCACGGTTCAACTCTCACTGCTTAATTTTTGCGATTCAATTTATATGGCTTCAGTCTCGCGGCTCGATTCTCACGGTTCAATTGTGACGGCTCAATTCTAACAGTTCATTTCTAACATCTCAATTCTCACGGCTCAATTCCCACGACACAATTTTCACAGCTCTATTCTCAAGGCTCGATTCTTACGACTCAATTCTGACGGCGCAATTCTGGCGGTTCAATTCTCACATCTAATTCTCACGGTTCAATTCACACGGCTCAATTCTCACGGGTCTATTCTAGCGGTTCAATTTTCATGACTTAATTCTCACGGCTCGATTCTCACGGCTCAATTCTCACGGTTCAATTCTCCCACCTCAATTCTCACGGATCAGTTTTGACGGTTCAATTCTCCCACCTCAATTCTCGTGGGTCAATTTTGACGGTTCAATTCTCATACCTTAATTCTCACACCTTAATTCTCACGGCTCAATTTTCAAAGCTCAATTCTCACAGCTCAATTCTCACGGCTCAATTCTAGCGGTTCAATTTTCATGACTTAATTCTCACGGCTCAATTTTCATTGCTCAATTCTCACAGCTCAATTCTCACGGCTCAATTCTAGCGGTTCAATTTTCATGACTTAATTCTCACGGCTCAATTTTCACAGCTCTATTCTCAAGGCTTGATTCTCACGGCTCAATTCTGACGGCGCAATTCTGGTGATTCAATTCTCACATCTAACTCTCACGGTTCAATTCACACGGCTCAATTCTCACGGCTCAATCCTAGCGGTTTAATTTTCATGACTTAATTCTCACGGCTCGATTCTCACGGCTCAATTCTTTCGGTTCAATTGCCGCGGATCCATTTTGACGGTTCAATTCTCACACCTTAATTCTCACGGCTCAATTTTCTTAACTCAATTCTCAGGCTCAATTGCCATGGCCCAATTCTCACGGCTCAATTTTCACAGCTCAATTCTCACAGTTCAGCTCTCACGGTTTAATTTTTATATGACTTATTTCTCATGTCTCAATTCTCTCGGCTTAAGGGGTTACATACAGTTAGGATTTTCGAAAAATCGATTTTCTGGTTTTATCATGGTCATAATGTACATATAGGTATGTATTCACACAGAAAATTTCATGCCAATCCGTCAAATATTAACGAAGCTATATGCATATATGTAACGACGGGTCAGAGCGATTGACGAAGGAACGCGAAACTTTGAACGCATGTTTCTCAAAACCGTGTTTTCAAAGTCGGTGAGCAAGATTTCTTGAAAACAGCTGGACCGAATCACTTCAAATTTTGACACAAGTATTCTAAGGCTAAATTCTAGAGATTAATCGAAGGTTTTTCCTCCCGATTAATATTTCTTATTTTTTGGACAATTTAAGTGCAAAATTTATACCAAAAATCGATTTTTTATGTTTAAGAAGCCGCCATTTCGTCAAAAATGATTATATTGCTAATTTCATGGATCATTCTATAGACCATATATTTTATCACCGATTCCTTTTTGATTTTACGATTTCCGACGCTTCAGTCCATAGATATCGTGCTCACCGCAAGACGCCATATTTTAGAAGAGTTCCGGGAGATTAACTATAGCAGCTATTTCAATAACTTTTTTCAAAAACAAAATATGTTAAAATACAGCCAAAATTTACCATAATATGTACACAAATTTTCACTTTATTCAGTTAAAGGATTTTCTCTAGAAAATTTCTAGAAAAATCGGCTTTTTAAGCCTCCTAACTGTACATAACCCCTTAATTCAGACGCCTCAATTCTCAATGATAAATCTACACGAGCGTGCCTAGGCTAGAGCACACTGGAGTACGCCACACCTCCTGTGTAAAGCAAAATAATTATATGCCTAGAATGAAATAAAAAGAAAACTTATCCAATTTAATTCTACTATGTTTATTTATTCTCGACAGATACGTACGAAGTTGTAGGCGAAATACGTATCTGTCAAGAATAAATATACATAGTAGAATTAATTGAATAAGTTTTCTTTTTGTTTCATTCCTGGTTTCGTATTCTAGTAAGACGCTCCAAAAACTTTAGATAATTATGTAACCCAGAAGTTCGGAATTTTTAATTTAATTTAATTCCTACTTTAAATTCAATTTCAGGCTCAATTACTTATCCATTGCCAAGCCTAATATCTAATTCGATTTGAAGTCCCACTTCAAGTATAATTTCACATCCAATTTCAGATCTAGTTTCTAGTCCAATTTAAAATCCTTTGTTTCCATTTTTAAATCCAATTGTATGTTAAATTAATTGTGGAAAACTCCAGAGGAAATTTAAGTTCTGTCACATATTTCTTTTATATTTTTTTTTCTTGCTTGTCGATTACTAATCTTCTAACGATAACATTTTTTGTTGTTCCTGAGTTATAGCAGAAAAATTTTATTTGGCTGAATATTTACCTAATTCTTGCAGAACAAACAGTTTCTTATGAAAATGTCAGTAAACTTTTATTTGCTGCAAATTCACAGATAGATTACCAATGAAATGAGAGGTATGGTATATTTCCTGCTGCTATTCAAAAAAAGAAGCAAAAAAGTACAGGGGCATGAAAAAAGAGAAACGAAAGAATAAACGTGATAGAATACAGGGAAAACTACACATACAAAAAGAAGGAAAAAGTGAAAAAGTAGAAAATGGAGAACTCCAGAGAAAATGAACAAAATGTGGATAAACTGAACAGGAAAAGAGCAAAATCGGGACAAAAAATAAGAAAAAACGGGATAGATTAGGAGGAAAACAAAAGGGGAAACTACGGGAGCAGCAGCCCGACGACAAACGAGAAAATGGTACAGACCTTCATTTCTTAATGACATGAAAAATGGACTAGCGGAAGGTGAAAAAAAGGTAAAACGGAACAAAACAAGACCAAAAATGGAAGATAAAAAAGGAAAACCGGAGGGGAAAGAGAAAAACGGGAGCCAAAAACAGAATAAAAAGACAGAAGACGAAACACGGCTTTGAAAAGCGGAAAACGGTACAGACAAAAATGAAAAATTAGAGGGAACAAAGACAAAAAGAGTTGATAAATCGAAAACGGAAAACGGATGAAAGAAGAGAAAAGACTGTAAACGAGAGATAAAATAACAAAAAGTAAGTAATAAGCATGAGGAAAAACAAGTCTTGAACTAAGAACAACTATAGCAAGAAATGAAGAAAACGGAACAATGAAAACAAGAACAATAAACAAGGGACAGAAAAACGGATGGAAAGAGACAGGAAAAACCAAGAAAACGGTACAGAAAAAAGTAAAAACGGAACAAAAAGTAGAAAATGTGACAAAAGTAGAAAATGTGAGAAAATGTGAGCGAAACAGAAACGAGGAAAAACATGTGAAAGAATAAGACGATAAATGTCAATTTTATTTTCAAGTAAAACTTCCTTTCTAATTTCTTGTCCATGCCCGGTTTGAAGAAAAATTTCGAGTACAAATTAGTCCAAATTAAAGTACTTATAATTGAATGTCCAATGTCAAGTTCAATTGCATGACCGATTTTCCGAATTGCATGTCCGATTTGTGTTTCAACCATTCGTAGGTAATCTTCCAAATCAAATCACAAGTCCGGTTTAATTAAAATATTAAAGACTTCACATTCTGTTTATAGTCCAATTTTATGTCATTTATTATGATATTTAATACCAAGTAGTTCAAATCTAATCTAATACCAAGTTTCAAATCTAATTATAAGTCCAGTTTCCAGTTAACTCTAATTGCTGGTACCGAATGGACGAATCACGAATGGCCGAAATCCAAATGGCTGAATTCCAACAACAGTCATAGAAGACCGAATCACCAAAGGCTGAATCGCGAAAGGCCGAATCACGAATGGCCGAATCACGAAAGACCGAATCACGAATGGCCAAATTACGGAAGGCCGGATTTTCCCGGAAAGCCTAAATCAACAAAATTTTTATTGCTTATTTTGTGAGACCTTACACATTTTGAATAAATTTTTTCATCTATTACTCTCCGCGAATTTGAAACATCCCCCTGAAAAACCATTAAAATTTTCCCCTCTATTGCCTTTTGTTCCACTCGCAGCTCTGTGATGAGGTGAAGAAAACAAGCTTTTCGTACAATTCTGTACCTTAGTTTCAGAAAAACAGGACATACTCTGCGTCTTATTTTTTATTTTGATAGATAGAGTATAGATGATCGATAGTTGTTTCTTCCCTTAAACGCGAATGATTTACGTTTATTATAGCGTGCGAGGCCTATTGGTCGTGTCAGTAGCAAATGTTTCCTAGATGATTCAGTGCGAGACAGCTCCATGCCGCGAGTGTGCGCCGGTAACCCGCTGTCGGAACCGCAGAAACCACTACTAATTAGGTGCATGCATTTTCCTAGGTTTACTGACTAGTAGGGATTATCCCGTAGTTAAGTCCGAACGAGTGGCAGCGAGTAAGGACAGCGTATACCCAACATTTGTGCAGACTGAAGGCCGTGATTATTTTCGGCCAAATATGACGTTCGACCATACGTGTTTCAGCCTTTTGTGATTCGGCCATTTGTGATTCGGCCGTTCGTGATTCAGCCATTAGATATATTATACCATTTGTTATTTCGGCCATTTGTGTTTCGGTGATTCGTGATTCGGCCATTCGTGTTTCGGTCATTCGTAGGTAATCCCAAATTCTTGGGAGCATAGGTAGTTAGACTACACCAATTAAAATAAAGCATTATTTGCTAAAATACTTATTTTCTAAAATCTTACACAACTATAGGCGCAGCTAGAAGACGCTCATTTCTATAGTTGCGCTACAATGTTTTTACACCTAGCAACCTAGCAATGTATACAGAATAACGCAATTAAAGGAACGCCAAAATCAATTAAAGGAACATTAGCGCAACTATTGGTACAATAGTCGGAATCGGAAAATACATTTTTTTCTCCATAAAGCTTCTCGTACAACGAATGCAACTGTCTTGTCGTGTGACAAATACCTTGTGTTTAATAAATTAATAACCCACAAGCATTAGTTGAAGCATATACAACACATCAATGAACAAGAAAAAAGAGATTACACCGTGCTTAGCTGCCCGACTTATTCTATCAAAATCTAGGAAAACCAACCCAACCAAACCTGATATAAATTTGCAACAAAACCCACGTTGTTACTTGAGCACTTACTTATTGCCAAGTTTTATTCATATTTTCGTGCCATTTTATAGGTATAGGGACACAGACTGATTTGATATTTAAGGTCTATTAAACAAAAAAGGATCAAAGCAAAACAATTCCTAGGTATTAAAGTGTGGCTGCTCATCGATTCTTTTACAGCAAATTCCAACGAAGGCGACGTAAAGTTCATCCAGTGGTCTATCGTTGCAGTTCGATCATTAGTGACAAGATGCAACAGCATCTAGTCGGAAAAGGGAAGACAACTCTTCAAAGTAAAGAGTTCTATGCGGGATAAGCTTTTGCTAAAATAAATCAGCGTGAGACTTGAAAGCTTCTTTTTAAGAACTGAACCATTCATGGAAAATTTAATTCTTCGCTGTCGTTTTGTTTTTCTTTTGTATTTCCGTAAAAGGAAAATTGTAGTTGCTTAAGTTAGATCGCACTTAGCAAAGAATGGGAAAGTGATTGTATGTATCCCTAAATTTTAAGGCGAAACGACAGCAGTTTCAAATAGATATGCGAGCAGAAAACACTTCTATACTTATCTACTTATGTGATTCCTATCCGAAATAATACAAGTCGAAACATTTGCAATTCAGAGTGAAAACTGAATCACTCTAAAGCCTTCATAAAGTACTTATCCTATAGTCAATCCCCTGAACCGAAACAACAACAGTACACAGTAACTCAAAAGAAAAGCCAGAAAACAATTTTCAATCCACTTGGTTGCCTGTCAGCACAGCACCAGCCTCCTTAGGTAAGCTGCTGCAACCATTTCAAGCAGACATGACATGCACACACACGACTGCTTACTGCAGCCCCGGCATCATCATCATCAGACATCAGACGATCGCAGATTGCCGTGGCTCTAAAGCTACAGAAAAATAACTTTCCTAGGTATATGTTATATCTTATATGTTGTAGAAGTGAGTAAACAGCAAAACACAACGGCCTCACAAGCCCTCAGCCACCGAGAGAAGGCTTTAGAACCACGTTCGTTCCGTTCCTGCCAAGTAAACGTTCACTGCTTTGTAATCGTTCTCCTCTGCAATGAAATTTATGCTCCAGCATGTCAAAATATTGAAAGAGCGTACACACCAGAAAACCAGCCTTTGATGTGTGCATAATCGCATTCACATGAAATTTTTACTTCGTTCTACTTTTATTTCTGCTTTTTTTTTACTTTCATATTTTATTGTATTTAAATTCAGCTAAATCCTAACCAAACATCCATTTTCATCATCAATTTTCTTTAAACCCGGGTAAGTCATTTCAAATTAAAATTGTACCGCTCGAAAGCATTCAAAGTGCACTCTTATTGTCCTGCCAGTCTCACCTGGAAATCTACCAACGGCGCTTAATCACGACACCGACGATGAAAAAGTGGAAAGCAGCCACCCAGAAGGCAGAACCACGAAAGGGACAAAAAAAAAGAAAGCCCGAACCTGTTGAGCGAACAAAAGTTCCAACGCGCACACAATGTGCTTTCTCCTCCTTCTGTTTGCATGACTGCATGATGATATTTATCGTCGTTCTCTCCTTTTTTCGGCTGCATATACAATATACATTCTAAACGATTTAGTTTTCCCCTTAGCTCAACTCAGCTGAACTTGCCGGATGCCGGTATTTTTGTATTTGAAAACACTCCGCATCAGCCGTACTAAATGTCGCTTTCGTTTTTTCTGTTTCTTCTTTGTTTCCTCCACCTGTACCGGGTCCATTCGGAACACCCAAGTTCGCCCACTACAAGGACGAGATGTATCTGCAAGCCCAGCGAGTGTTCAGCGTTTCTGCCGACAGGCACTACCGGCTGCTGCATGCGGCCAATGAGGAAAAACCCAAGATTATCGTGCTCACCGTGATCGTGCAGGAAGCGGAAGGACTCGAAGCGAAGGATGCTAACGGTAAGTTGCTCAACCTGTTGTCTTCTTTTGATCTTACCGCACACGTTTACCAAACCGTACAAAGTCCGTACGAAGCGAAATGTGAGAAATTGTTTGTGCTTTGCTTTTGTTTTATTCTTTGTTTCCCCCCAAGAACAAAGTCAAACAGATGAATAGTAAAAAAACGGGGGTACAATAAATGGTTGAAAGTCGACAACATCGATTGAAGGTGAACGAGAGGAAATTCCATGAAATCAGCTATTTCAAAATACCGTAAAAGTAAAAGAATTGAAACCAATTGGATTGTTTCCTAAATAGCATGTTCATAGTTTTGGCACGCAACAGCCATCGGAATTTTCCAAGAATGCAGTAAATTGGCAGAAACTGGCACTGCAAGTGCAGTCTGCCAGGAAAGTTTGCAACTGAGAACACCCAGTCCTAATTCTGTTTCAAACTATCCCGCATGCCAATGCCCCGTACGGTGGCCACCCGAATCCGACCCTTCCAATAGGCACTTTAATAATTGGCTCGTTGCGGCATGGAAAGAGTCTGCCGAGCCAGCGAAACGCAATATGGCTGGCTACTAGCGTGTCTTGTTAGTTATTTAGCCGTCGTCGTCGTCGTCGTCGCTCGCTAGCCTATTGCCTGGCAGCAAACTTCGTGCCAAGAGTTGAACATATTTCCGGAGACAGAGTTTTATAATTGCAGGAACACTACTAATTAATTTCATTTGAAAACTTGCCCGGAACGGAACCGGGTGCTGGCGACTTAGGACGTTGCCTAGCACACTTGGGCTGCCGCCATAAGTGGCATGATTTGTTGGTATTGCTATTTATACATGCGTTCCGGAACTGGCAGACCCTGGCCCGGCGTATATATGGTATGAGGAACGTCCGCGTCGGAGGGGATGTGAAAGTAGCACATGAATTGGAATAGATTCCAGCTGCTGCTCGATGTCACTGTATTTTTCTTTCAATAAATTTTAGGATAGAAAAGTATTCAAACAGGAAAGGGCTCGTTATCATTAGCAACTGTGAATATAACACAAATAACAATGCGTCTCCGTTAGTGGAAAATAAGCTTTTGCAGTTTAAAAATTCTAATCTTTCTTCAAGAAAGATTCTTAGAAATGCTTTACTTTCTTACCCACAATCATTCACAAAAATGCTCTAGTTTTTAAAGCTCCAAATCTTAGTATCTACTTAATTCTATAAGCCATTTTTAATACTTTAAAGTTTGTAAGTTTGTATTGCTGGAACTGCCTCAATACGGGTTATTATTTCTTTGTACCAACTGTTATTTGGAACTCAAATTTCAATTTTCTTCAAACTTGTTTCTCATCGTTCGTACGCATTTCCGACATTCTTCCTCCGTTCAGTTTTTCCTTAACAATCGATAGATATTCCTCAATCGAAATTGACTTCAGCGTATTTCCCGTATATCAATCCATGATAACCAAAGAGACGCCATTGTCATTGTACCACTGTGCCACTAGGGCATGCCTGAAAAGATAGTCAACCTCAACAGTAAAAAAAACTACCTCTTCTGACGGCATTCCGTTTCATAAACTTTCTAATTCATTACTTCCCAAATTACGAAAGCTGCAGATTGCTTGCCTTACAAGGAACCTTTGCCTTACAACGACCACTTTTTTATTTGATAATCACCAAAGGTGAACGATAATCGTCGATGGAGCGCACGGTAAGAAACAATTTAAGATCGTCAGCGTAGATAAGTGCGCATCCGGCTTCTAGTAGCACTACATCGTTAAAAAACAATATGAACAGCAAGGGTCCCATATTGCTTCCTTGAGGAACACCAGACTTATTTGTAAACGCAGATGAAACAGTAGATTCTAACTTGACTTACAGGACTCTATCACGTAAATATGATTCAAGCCAAGCCAATAGCTGCTCTGAGGCTCCCAAACGATGCAATTTTCGTAGAAGGATGCGATGATCGATCCGGTTGAATGCAGCTTTTATGTCTGTGTAAACTGCGTCGACTTGTGCTTTTTCTTGAAGTTGCGTGATGCAGAAGGAGGTAAAGTCGAGTAGGTTGATGGAAACCGATCGGCCAGGCATGAACCCGTGCTGGTAGGCTGATATATAATTTTTGTTACGGTTGAGCATGGCAGTGCCCACAATAATTTCAAAAAGCTTGGAAGCTGCAGACAAACTGGTAATTCCTCTGTAGTTCCTAACATTCCGACGATCGCCACTCTTATGAACGGGAAACATAAAAGACCGTTTCCAAATACTAGGAAATTTTCCTTGTGCAAAAGACTTGTTGAAAATACAACAAAGTGGTACAGATAACCCAAATGCGCAGCGACAAAAAATAGCGACTGAGATTCGAACAGGTCCGCGAGAAAATGATCGCCTCAATCATCACTGGAGTAATTTCGAAAGTGTCGAATAGAAGAAACGTGCGATTCAATAACAACAGGATCCTGGCTTTTGTCGGGAGGAATGTACACAGCACCAAATAAAACTTTCAACCCATGAATATTCGCGGTAATACAGGCTTGCTCTAATCTACTTGCTTGTACTGACGTGAGGGCAACGCAAGGATACTGCCGGGTGATTGTTCGAACGTGATATATAATTATTATCCTTGGAATTTGTCCAGGAAAATGGCCAGAATGTTTCATCATTCACGTCGACCAAATCGTATTTCGTCAGCAAACGTTTTTGAAGCATCCTTGATCAGTTCTGTTTCTCCGGATTTCAGTGTAACTTGTGCTTTGAAACTACTGCTCAAACCAACTCTTCCCTTTACTTTCTGGACAGAGTTTGAAACTTTCCAATTTCAAGTCCAGTTATAAATTAAATTTCAAGTTTCGTTTCCAGCCTAATTTAAGCTCAATTTCCAGTTCAAATTCAGTTCTAATTTTATGTCCAATTTAAACACTCATTTGAAGTCCAATTTTTTCAGTCTAGTAATACTAGTTCTATTTCCAAATACAACGTCGAGTGCAACTTAAATCCAATTTCAATTTCTACTTTAAATTCAATCTCAAATCTAATTTCAAGTTTGAATTTATAATTTGTCGTCGTATGTTCTCGGCTAGATAGAGTCAGTAGGATTTTTGCACTAGCCCCGTAACTGTCCGGTACTCTAACAGCCGGCTGCGAAGTCTGTCGATAAAGAAAGTTCAAGTCTTGAAAGACATTTATACCCATGGTTTTGCTTTGCTGTCAAGTATTATTTCAAGTCCAAACGGGCTAGAAAAGGTGAAAATACGGGAGCATAGAAATGGAGAAACGAGAACGCAAAGAGGAAAAATGCGACAGACAAAGAAAAAAATGTAGAGAAAAACTAAAATCAGAAGACCAAAAAGGACGAAACGGAAAATCAAAACAGAAAAGTAACAGAAAAACAGGACATAGTAAGAGAACGGAATAGACGAAAACGCAAAACGGGATAGAACATGTGGTTGGTCCATAGAAAAGGAGGTAAAAAAGACAAAAATGGTGACCAAATAACAGAAAAAAAGTCGAAAGTCGGACAGAAAATGACAAAAATCGAGTCAGAAAAGAGAAAAAAAGGTCCGGAAAATACAAAGAAACGAATGAAAAAAGAAGAGGAAAACAGAACAGACGAAAGTCCATTATTCTACAGCCGGGAAAACTTGCCTGACCTGCAGAAATCTTGCAGAATAACATTTGTCATGCTGTTCTACACAAATACGTGCGCGCTAGCCGCATAAACGGCTGTCCCCTACTATGAGTATAAATATTTATTTTTGTTATGACAAATATATCGAATTCCGTAACCCAAAAAATCTAGAAGAAAATAAATATCTCTTTTTTTGTGAAACATCAAAGGTAGTCTTTCATAATTTCTTTTCTGCCAAGACATGTTTTGATCGGATTGTAGCCGCCAGTAAAAAGTTTTTTTGGGGAATGTGCGGATTTGGTTGTCTCTGGACAACTAAACTGTCTGTATCTTATATTCTAGCAAAACAAACATAGATTGGCACATCTTTTTTCCCGTATTGCAGTATGTGTTCAACAAGTATCCCGCTATATCATAGCTAAATATCGGCGGGCTTATTTTTTCGAAAGAAGGAGATGACGAAGCGTTTTAATATATTAGGCAAGTAGCAACCTTTGCATTTGTCGGAGTCAATTCCGATGGTCTTAAAATGTTACACATACTCGATATAAAAAGACCGATGGTATATAACAGAAGACAACCAGATAAAAAAGCAGTGGTCCAAGAAGGCTCCCCTGCGGTGCGCCAAACATGTTGCGGATTAAATTGGAATACTCGGACCCAATTTTCGCCGCCTAGACAGTCTACATAAGAATGCAAAAAGCAAAGCAAAGCTTGGGTGCTACATTCCGTTATCGAAACTTGACCTTCTGTTTTTATACGACAGACTTCGCAGCCAGCTGTTAGAGTGCAGGACAATTGCAGGGCCAATTGCTACGATCCTATTGACTATAACGGCCTCTCCCAGTCGAGATTCGAACATACATACGCTTATTAGGCCAGCGTCATACCTCGAAGCCAACTGCTCAAGTAACAATTTGGGCTTTATTACACTCTTATGATGGCATTTAAACCCAAAATTGGTCTTGGAGCCTACTATAAGAGTACAATAAAACTCAAATTGTTGCTTGGGTGGGAGCTCTGAACAACTAAACTATCTATATCTTACATTCTAGCAAAACAAACATAGTTTGGCACATCTCTTTTCCCGTGTTGCAGCATATCTTCAACAAGTAAAGAGGAGTAAAGTTTTGTATTTCGGAAAAGGAAAACAAGAAGCAAGTTGACGTAATTTTGACGGACTTGAAAGCTGCTTTTGATCGAATTGGTCATGCCATATTATTGCGTAAACTTTCCCATCTAGTAGCAGCTCAACAAATGATTCGATGGCCAAGGTCATACTTGCGCGGAAGGGAGTTGCGTGTGAAGCTTGGATCCAGTATTTCTTCGCAGTTTACAAACGTGACTGGAGTTCCGCAAGGTAGCAATATGGGCCCGCTACTTCTCTCGCTGTTTTTCAACGATGTTACCTTCCTATTGGGTGCTGGTTGCAGATTTGTATATGCTGATGACCTGAAATTGTGTTTGGCTGTTGAAAACATGGATAATTGTCGCCGCCTTCAAACTTTGCTCGACGTATTTGTTATATGGTGTAACAAAACTGGCACGCAATAAGTGTTTCGAAATACGAGGTGACGAATTTTTACCGCCTAAAAACTCCGATACTTTTTAGTTATCGGATAGAATAGATGGAACTGAATTGTGTAGAGTTGACCATGTTACTGACTTTGGTATTTTACTGGACACTAAACTCACATTTAACTTACACCGCGAATCAATTATCTCGAAAGCTGACGTATTCCTTGAATTTATTTAAAAAATTGGTTGGGAATTCAAGGATCCCCGCTGCCTCAAGTCGCTATATTGCGCCCTAGCTCGAGCATTTTCAACACTGAAAATTCGTTCCGATGGTCTTAAAATGTTACACATTAACGGTACAAAAAAACTGATAGTATGTAGCAGAAGACTTGCAGTTCATTTATAACAAGAGAAAAGAACAGTGGCCCAAGAGGGCTCCCTTGCAGTACGCCAGACGTGTTGTAGATTAAATGGGAATACTCGGACGAAATCGTTGCCAGAATCCTTGCGAGTGCAAATTGCATATATTTTGCCAAATAAACCAACGAAACAAAATATGTACATTTAACTCACTCACAGCCAAGCATTTTTTTACCTGAGACAATTTTAAGAAACAATTGTGCAGCACGTTTTGTTACCAAAGGTACGGACAATATTCATTTCATTTTGCAATCTACGATAGCGAAAATTAGCCGAGCAGAAGTTATGAAAAATTCGTACCATATCCCATTGCTGGAACAGCTTCAATACGGGCCATTATTCCTTTGTACCAGCTGTAGTTTGGCACTTAAATTCCATTGTTATTTGAACTTCATTTCCGACACTGTTCGTCAGTTCAGTTTTCCCTTCACAATCGACCAGTATTGCTCAATCGGCATTACCTCTAGCGTATCGCCCTAATATCACTCATTGGGATCTACAGTGACGCCATTGTCGTTGTACCACTGTTTGGTCGAGTTTAAATAGCAATAGCTAACCAAATCAGACCCGAAACGGTAGTAAAATATTTTCCAAATCGTTTCAGGGCATCACACCACATCCGTGAATTTGGGTCAATTCAACAGTGCCAACTCACCAAAAAAAATCTAAATCCAAAATAATCCCTAAAGAAGTTACGTTTTGTATTAAAAAATGATTGGAAACATTTACAAAACATAAGCTCTCAGGCTAATAAACCCTTTTAATGGGCAACTCTCGCTTTTGGAGCTTCAGAGCCATATACGAAATTTGTTTTGAATTCACAATATGAAAAATGTGTTCAGAACAGATTTTTAGAATTCAGGAAAATTGCAAAAAAATTATTACGCGAATTTTTTCTCCTAATTTTTCTATGAGTAAATTACATGCTTCATTTCAGTTTCAGTGTTGTAATATCCCAAGTAATATTTCTAAAACCGCTTGGTTTTATTTGAATACTATAAGTGTTTTATTGCGGTATGAATCATTCCGCTGGTTTTATCATAGTGTGGCGCAATTTTCGATTTGCATCATTAGTCGAAAACCATAATAAGGCCATTGCAAATCATATTAAAAGTTTTTGTCACCGCGTAAATTCCGAAAATCGCGTAAAAAACCGCGTAAATTCCGAAAATCGCGTAAAAAAAACCGCGTAAATTCCGGAAATCGCGTTAAAAACCGCGTGAATTCCAAAATTCGCGTAAATTCTGAAATTCGCGTAAAAAAACCGCGTAAATTCCAAAATTCGCGTAAATTCCGAAAATCGCGTAAATTCCAAAATTCGCGTAAAAAAACCGCGTAAATTCCGAAAACCGCGTAGAAAAAAACCGCGCAAATTCCGAAAATCGCGTAGACAAGCCGCGTAAATTCCGAAATTCGCGTGAAAAAAACCGCGAAATTCGCGTGAATTCTGAAAGTTGCGTAAAAACCCCGCGTCAATTCCGAAATTCGCGTGTAAAAAAACCGCGTAAATTCCGAAAATCGCGTTAAAAAACCCGCGAAAATTCCGAAATTCGCTTATAAAACCGCGTAAATTCCGAAAATCGCGTAAAAACCGCGTTAATTCCGAAAAACGCGTAAAAAAAACCGCGTAAATTCCGAAAATCGCGTAGAAAAAAACCGCGTAAATTCCGAAAATCGCGTTGAAAAACCGCGTAAATTCCGAAAATCGCGTACAAAAGATCGCGTAAATTCCGAAAATCGCGTAAGAACCGCGTATCTTCCGAAAATCGCGTAAAAAACCGCGTAAATTCCGAAAATCTCGTAAAAAAAACGCGTAAATTCCGAAATTCACGTGAAAAAAAACCGCTTAAATTCCGAAAATCCGAAAAACACGTAAAAAAACCGCGTAAATTCCGAAAATCGCGTTGAAAAACCGCGTAAATTCCGAAAATCGCGTACAAAAGATCGCGTAAATTCCGAAAATCGCGTAAAAAAACCGCGTATCTTCCAAAAATCGCGTAAAAAACCGCGTAAATTCCGAAAATCGCGTAAAAAACGCGTAAATTCCGAAATTCACGTGAAAAAAAACCGCTTAAATTCCGAAAATCGCGTTAAAAAAACCGCGTAAATTTCGAAAATCGCGTTAAAAAACCGCTTAAATTCTGAAAATCGCGTAAAAAACACGTAAATTCCGAAATTCGCATAAAAATAGTCGCGTAAACAAACGGCGTAAAAAGCGACTTCAGTGCAAAGCCAAATTTATTGCGGTCGCTTCTATTACCACGATAAAACTGGTTGGCTGCGACACATCTCTTATAAACTTACTATAAGTGGGGCGTAGCAATACAATATGGCGCACCCGTTAAAGTTGATCTCATAGCGGTTGCTTGTCAAACCGCAATACTATTGTTAGTTTTAAGATACTATTTATATGGTAACACCCTAACCAATGAGATTTATTGCTGCTGTTATGAAGAATATTATTGTTCCACGTCGAAGTCCATTTTCTATGCAAGGTCATATTGCCGTTTTATAGCTGTTTTATCAGTGTTTTCGGACTTATTCCACTTAGACGCTCCAAAAGCTTCAGTCACTTTGACTGCAATTCTGAAACTTGCATTTTACTGGACACTGTTCAAGTACATGATCTGTCTAATGATAAGCAAACTGCCCAACAAACAACATTACCAATTTTAAATTCAGCTGATTTTTATGGAAATTATAATTCATGTTGCCCACGAAATTGAAAGCAGAATAAAATCACAATTTATCTTACCGGAGTATTGCACAAATGAGGCACATTAATTTAATTTTGCAAATTGCTGCATGTTTCACAGTTTATAACACAGTTTCGTGATATAATTTAGCTCTTATGATCGCCTGCGCAAACGTAGTGAGGGTAAAACCAGTGGTTGAAATATTTCCGTAAGAAATGCCACAACCAGTACTGAATGAGACAATTGATTACTTTGACCCATTTAAACAGTAACAACTCGCGATGGAAATAATACTCGAACCTAAACTGGTAGTGAAATGGATGTGCAATACGCCCAGTTGAAAAACCAACAGACACTGTAAAACTTTCTCCATTTACCCCACGAGACTCTGCTGGCAGATCTCATACCCTGAGACTTGGCGGAAGCGGGCAATAAAATAAAAGGAAAATGACAAAAAGTTTCCCGTCCCTCTCGTTCACTCTTCTTCACGTCTCTCTTATATTTTACACCAAACGAACGAAAGGTCCTTATCGTTCCGAGTTCCGTTTGCCGGAGCAGCAGCAGCTACAGGTGTGAAACTGCGCCAATGATTTGTCGTCCGGGAATATTGCCAACCGGATCCCGACAATGTGTTACTTTTCATAAATTTTGTAAAATTCGTTAGGTGAGAATAAAACTCGTCATTTGCGGGGTATCGATCGGACGGAAGGGGGAAAAATGAGCCAATTTAGCATTGAATGTTGGATTGGTTCAGCCACGGTTCAGGTTCGGGTAACAATTGCTGGAACACGAACCTGCAGATACCTAATATATCATGAAGATTTATGCGAAGATCCGGAAGGGGCGGGCCATGCGCCGGGGAAGTAATTTAAACCCAAAGTTAAACGTTGCCTGTGAACTTTGGAAGGGGCGGACGTGTTCTTAAAGGATTGAGGAAAATTATTTGGAAGAATGCTTAGAATCAAAGGAAATCCGACAACATTACTAATGTTTGGTGTACCATCTTGTGCTCGTTCGGGATTGAGCTGAGGGTCGGTATCTGATGGCTCTAATTAGAATAAGAATCTACCCTTTCATCGGGTGTTCCTCGGCTGGTATAAGGTTGGCTTTCATATGAACGAATATGCTCAACGTCTTTGCCATCAAAAGAGGATGAATATGATAAAGGAAGAACTTACAGGAAACAAAATTTTGTATTACACACACTATTGAATTTCCTTTTCAGGTGTGTCAAACAAACTTACCGAAAACTTTATTACTGCTATCATTGGGACAGTAAATATACAACATCCCATCGTCCGATTTGTGTCGAGTACGCATATCTTTTCTTTTTTTTTTGCAAAGTCCTTAGAATCATGTTACACCACACCGCACCACCCGGCGAGCCATCAATAATAACACTCCAACGCTTCCCGGGCTTTCCCGCACCACCGACCGACCGAGCTAGTCATAGATATGTCGTTCCGAATAACAATCACCGTAAATCAACGGCTGGCTCGCCGCCGCCGCCACGCTCCCTGGTCCGGGTGAGTGGCGTCTGTAGATAGCAATTTACTGCGAAAGGAGATTGAATTTTATCTCCATCCGGCGCGTCTTCCTGTTGGGTTGAATGGCGATCCGCTCATGTCCTGTCCCGTGTGTATCGCGCTCGTCTCTATTGTGTGTGGATATTTCGTGTGTAAGCTGCTCTCGGTGTTTACAGTTTAGATTTGCTACATTCTTTTTTTGTGTTGTGCCGAGAGTTCGTGGGTATAAAATACCTTTCCACTCTAATAGAAACATATCTGCACGCTCATGTTTTATATATATACAGCTACTGATCCGGATTAAGTCAGCGAAAATGTTTTTCAAGCTGCTCTTGTAGCCGCCGCCGGAGAAGTTAGTTGCTTTTTTTGCTTGACGTCATTGTGTCTGATAAAGATAGATTTAGAAAGTGTGGCCGGTTTACGCTTCTGTGGCCGAGTCGAACAAAGAAAGGTTGCGCGAAATTAATTACTTTTTCATCCGCTTGAAAGCGTCCATTCTACAGGTTGAGTTTATACTTTTTGTTATCCTTTCAGGCAGCATTCATTCTGACTTTTTACCCCTCAATTTGCGCGACTCAGAATATTTGCGTTCATCTATCGAAATTCGAAACAAATCTATTTTAAGATTGTCGAAAAACACGTGAATCACTTGAAACGGAATACTCGTGGTTGGGTGTTCAGTTCCAAGAAACATTACCAAAATAAAGCAACTGTCTTCCGAAGGATTTACGTCTCGCGATAATTTGACGTAAAAGGATAGGTTGATGTTTGGTGGATTTGATACGTGATGTGGGGTTGATGCACACGCAATTGTGCCTCTGGATGCTTTGTAGACTGCTTGGCTTCAGACAGATTGTGTTCCCTTGTCAAATGGAGAACCCCAATCCAGCGGAGATAGGATCGCACAAAATAAATTATGGAGGAAAGGTATTATTATATTCAAACATTGGTTCAGTATATGAGTTCCTACGCACTGTAAATCACGAGCGTAATAATAATTGACTGTAAGTCTTGTGGAATTTTTTTTCGAAAATGGAAAAAATTGTGTAAGTTAGGTAATATGGAATATTCAGTTGGATTAATAATCAATATTGAAACTGGATTAGAAATCAGATGTGGAACTAGACTAGAAATTAGAGTTGAAATTGGACTTGAAACCTAACTTAACATAGGACATCAAACTTGTGGAATTGGAAATTGGATTTAAAATTGGTCTTTAATTTGGACTGATTTGGACTAAAAGTTTTACTTTGAATTAGACATGAAATCGGAATTAAAACAGAATTTAAAGTTTTTATTTGGAATTATATTAAAAATTTTACTTGAAACTGGAATTGACTTAGACTTGGAATTGAACTTTTAAGCTTAAATTAGATATGAAATCGGAATTGAAGTTAAGCTTGAAATTTAACTTAACAATGGAATTGAAATTGGACTTGAAATTTGTCATAAATTGAATTTTATTTGGACTTGAGATTAGACTTGGGAATACATTTGAGATTAGAACTGAATTCAATTTGCTATTCAATTTGTACTAGAATTTTGACTTTAAATTAGAGTTTGAATTTGATTTAAAATTAAATTTAAAATTGGAATTAAATAAAATTGGTAGCTACGCTTAACAAGGAGCCGTTGTGACTCCTACCTTTTATCCAATGCTGGAAGGTGCATGGGTCGAACCAAACTGTAATCTGAGATTATAACCGGATTCGAACCCACAACACCCGCCAGGGCATGTGAACCACAGAGGCGCTGGACAAAAGGAGACTGTATCGGGTTGGGTTATTTATAGATACAAATTGTGACTCTTCCTCCGTCTACTGTAGAAACCACCGACCGAGAAGTTTTAATCTAACTTGTTTTTTACTGGTAGAACGACGACACTATGCAGGCCTTTACAACTTACAAGGTACTGCGCGTGACGCTGTTCGTCTGTCAGCGTGTTAGCCGCGATTCTCAGCGCGGGTTTTCAGGGAAAGGCTCCGTCCGTCTTGACCTTGAAATGCGGTCAGGCATTTATAATAATATTTTTTGTAGGCATGAATTTTTTCTATGGTGAATTGAGACCCCTCCCTTCTTTAGGAGGGGGGCTTCCATACAAATAAAATACAAATTTCTTCATAACCCGAGAACTAATCTAGCAAAAAGAACCAAATTTGGCATGTGGGGGTTTTTGGAGGCATGAATTTATTTTATGATGATGAGACTCCTCACCCATCCATCCATTTTATGATGATGAGACCCATCCACAGGAATATGAACTCTCATACAAATAAAACAGAAATTTTTGCGCATGTGCCATATTTTCTGCTATGTAACAAGCAGTAAGCTGTGAAAGTTAACTAGTAAAACCTTCTCTGAGTAAGAGACAGTGAATCGACGCCGTTAACTTACGTGCCTGTTGCCATTCGTGTCAAAAGGAAAGGGTGTGCGAATGGCACGTCATATTTGCGATGAAAGTGCTTTGGCTTAAATGCTATTTGTAACCAATGGCCCTTTTAAGGGCCACAAGAGAGTTAAACTAAGATTACTGCAACATGTCAAGCTATGCATACTCATATTGAATGCAATAATCTGTGGGCTGGTCATTCATTACTATTTCAACCTTTATCATTTTTAAGTGATTTTTAAAAGAAATCTCTATGTCTCAATGGTTGCAGGTGTTGTACTTATGAACGTATTTTTAAAGCCATCATTGCATTCAATGAAGAATTGAATCTGAATATTTCTCTTTTACTATAAACATTCACTTAAACAATTGCACTCACAGATTCTTATAAACATTCATATGCCAGAAATGCAGTTTTCATTAGTCTTTGATCTAATGATCTGATATAGTCCTACGTCACCCTTTCGTACAACCCTTAGGGCTGTATACCTTGTAGTTTTTGTTTGGTTTTTTCTTATTTTCTGTTTCATTTTGTTTTGCTTTTTGCTCTCGCTTTTCTTCCCTTTTCTATCGTTTTTCATCTTTTTCTATTGTTTATGCTATATTTTCGATCCTATTGCACTTGTTTTCCACTCGATTTTTTCGGTATTTTCTTTTCCGTTTCCCGTCTTCTCTTCTCGTTTTTTTATTTTTCGTTTCCAGTTTTCATCTTTTTCTAACTCTTTTTATCTCCTTTCTGTCTCATTTGTTGTTTCTATTTTCTTCGTTTAGATTGCCTAAATTTCCTTCTTTTCTGTCACATTTATTCTACTTTTGACTATCGTTTCTCTCTTTCTGCTCTGGTTCTGGTCCTTTTTTATCTTCTGTTTTCTTATCCCCTTTTTTCGCGTTTTACTTTTTTCTTTGATTCTTTGAAAAACCATTGTTTTTTCCTTCTTTTTCTGTCTCATTTTCCCGTTCCTCGTTCCCTATTTCTCCTTTCATATTCCGTTTGACCTCTTTTTCCCATTTCCCTCGGTTCCTCTATCGGGTTTCATTTTTCACTCTCGTTTTGGTTTCGCTTGTAATTTGTTTCTTTCTCCATTTCTTGTCTCCTGTTCTCTCTCCCACCTTTCCTGTTACGTTTTTTTCCTTTTCTCTTGTTTTTCACCTTTCCTGTTACGTTTTTTTCCATTTCTCTCGTTTTTCCATGTTTTTGTCCACTGTTTTCTCTTTCTCCCCTTTTTCTATCCCGATTGTCGTCTCGGTTTTCCTCTTTTCCTTTTCATTTTTTGTCATTTAAAGTCTCGTTTCGTCTTTTTTCCCTTTTTAACTCCTTTTAGGATTTTTTCGTTTTAGTCAGTTCTGTTCTTCCTCCTGTTATGTCGTCCTTTCTGTCATGTTCTATTTTTTCCGTTCACTTTATCTTTCATTACCATTCCATTTTTGCTTCCAATTTTCCTTTTTTCTGTTCTCGTTTCTCCTGCTCTTGTATTTTTTTTTTTTGGTTTTTCTCCTTTTCTATCCCGTTTTTTGTTCTTTTCTGTCCATTTTCTTTTTCGTTTTCCTCATTTTCTTTATTTTCTCTCATTTTTCTACTTTTCTCCTCCATGTTTTTCTGTCTAGTCTCCTCCTTTTCTTCCTCTTGCTTTTTCCACTTGTTTGACACAGAACTTAATTTTCCGACGTTTTTTTTTGGAGGTTTCCATCGCTTAACATTAAATTGGACTCAAAATTGAAAATGAATACAAATTGGTTTAAAATTGGTCTTGAAACGAGATTTGAAATCGGACTTGAAGCTGAACTTGGAAACATTTAGAATTGGACATGAATTCGACCTTGAAATTGTGCATGAAGTAGGGCTAGGGCTAGGGCTAGGGCTAGGGCTAGGGCTAGGGCTAGGGCTAGGGCTAGGGCTAGGGCTAGGGCTAGGGCTAGGGCTAGGGCTAGGGCTAGGGCTAGGGCTAGGGCTAGGGCTAGGGCTAGGGCTAGGGCTAGGGCTAGGGCTAGGGCTAGGGCTAGGGCTAGGGCTAGGGCTAGGGCTAGGGCTAGGGCTAGGGCTAGGGCTAGGGCTAGGGCTAGGGCTAGGGCTAGGGCTAGGGCTAGGGCTAGGGCTAGGGCTAGGGCTAGGGCTAGGGCTAGGGCTAGGGCTAGGGCTAGGGCTAGGGCTAGGGCTAGGGCTAGGGCTAGGGCTAGGGCTAGGGCTAGGGCTAGGGCTAGGGCTAGGGCTAGGGCTAGGGCTAGGGCTAGGGCTAGGGCTAGGGCTAGGGCTAGGGCTAGGGCTAGGGCTAGGGCTAGGGCTAGGGCTAGGGCTAGGGCTAGGGCTAGGGCTAGGGCTAGGGCTAGGGCTAGGGCTAGGGCTAGGGCTAGGGCTAGGGCTAGGGCTAGGGCTAGGGCTAGGGCTAGGGCTAGGGCTAGGGCTAGGGCTAGGGCTAGGGCTAGGGCTAGGGCTAGGGCTAGGGCTAGGGCTAGGGCTAGGGCTAGGGCTAGGGCTAGGGCTAGGGCTAGGGCTAGGGCTAGGGCTAGGGCTAGGGCTAGTCGGTTGTGAATTTTTAAATGCTTTTTTAAACATTTCATTATATTTCGCAACTAATATAAGATACAGATTGTTACTGTATTTGGCATACTTGCTTATTTTAGTGAGCAACTTCCCTGTAGATTTTTTTTAAGTGTATTCAAAATAATAAAAGTTTGTATGAGTTTAATAGGTGAATTTACCGGGGACCGTGAATATAGTAAATAGATGTGCTATATTTTAATAAACTTCTCCAAAGACAAATCATGTTTTTTCTACGGAATTGTAAATGATCACGTTTTTGCGATTTGGTCCCACTGCATACTGCGGCACACCGGAAGAGCATCCGAAGCGAACGAAACGACACGTCTAAAGCCACATCGATGATGTGAATGCGAGCAAAATGGATGCTTTTAGGGCGAATGAAAAACCTACACACAAACCCACTTAGCGCCGCCTAATTCGATATTTGCACGCCCGGCTGAGGATGGAAAATTTGATGGCGGTAATTCCACTTCGGTTGTCAGTTTTCGTGATGCGCCGCCACCGCGCCGGAACGGTACGCTGCCGCCGCCCGGTAGCTGAAATAACAGCGAGTGTCAACGCGCGAAACGAGAAGAAAAAAAATCGCACTCCATCATCGCCGCTGAAGTTCGCTCAAAATAGACCTGAAAAATTCAATCTGATTAGTCGGTTGTAAAGATTTTGCTTTACCACGACAACGACGGAAACGATTTTGTCAGCTTGTGGCACTTATTGAGTGGAACTGAAGGGGACTTTAACGTCGGTTTGCCGTTAAATACTTTAATTTAGACAGAAGCTTTATTAAGTTCAGACAACCCACACGAGTCTCGATTATTCATCCTATAAATTATAATCATTATAACCTTCCAATTAATTATGGAGAGAAATATTCGCAAAGCCCACGCATGGAGGTGGGCGAAATGTGTGCTATTTTTAGATGTTGTGCTCTGTATATCGCAACCGGTAGCCGGGATTAGACTCTCTACGCGATTTAATTTTCGAAGCTGATAATGAAACTGTCCAGCCTGCCATCTTTTAACGGGATATGACACAGGATGGTAGCCTATTTTTAGCAGACGTTTCCCCAAGAGAAGACAGCTAATGATAGAGTGAGGTATTTTCATAATTAAATATTCAAATACCTACCCGGGTTCATCCTGTACGGAAAATTCATTTTCATGGAATTGCTTAACGTGTAATTATTTTGCTTGATGTTTTAAAATTAAATTATGCAGTAGTGACGCTCAAATAAATTACATTGATTTTTAGTTTTAAAATTCTTATCCCATTCTATTTTCACCGCTGGAAGACATTTTCCAAAATTATTCCGTTGAAATAGCTCACCAACAAGAAGCGCACAATGACAAACTGACAAACTGCTGCCGGAAATTGAATTCAGTCGTCAGTCGTCAGTCGGTCCCCCTTCCCGGGGGACAGGAAGCCGGAATTTCTCATTCCGTAAAGCTTCGACTGCAACATGTAGCCAAATGTACATAGTCCTCGAGTGCACACCATTCGAAAGACACATCACTACAAAAAACCAAACTCATGTGAACTGCCGACAGATAGATGAGCTCGAATCCGTCAAACAGCTTTTCGTTTCTTCCGACGCTGCGCGCCCCGTTGGGATTTAGCTCGTCCTGCCTCCGCGTATCGTTTGCATGTTCTAATAAACTGCGAGGCGGTTGCCTTCTAATAAATATCAAGAAAATTAAACTTTCTCAAACAAATTGCCTCCATCGCAAATAAGTTTCATTCTCATGTTTGCTCATTTCGAACCGAGCCGTTCTAAATCATTCCGAGAGCAGCCTGTAGCTGTAGCGGACGGGTTCCAACCAGCAGCGCAGCGGTGTACTCTCGAGGGGGATTTAATATTGGCAAAATAAATATCGTAAATATTTATCGACTTCACCGGTGCGCAGCGAGTAGGGTAAAAATGCCATTGCATCCCATCGACGGCACTAAACCTCGGTTATTGGTTGGTGAATAGACTATGTAGTCGACAGGTGGGAACAACGAGAAAAAAATTAAATCACTCCGGTGCGATGTGGTTTTTGTTGTTCGCTCCGTCGCGTTTTTTTTCTGCTGCCCATTGACAGGTAAATGTAATCCAACTTTTCGTAAAGTTTTCCAAAACGGCAGAAGTTCGCCCATTTAAAGGGTTGTCAAGCTGGGGCTATTGAAAGGGGGCACCATCGTAAAATATCCGTACATAGTAGAGAAACTATTACGAACTGACAGGTTGCCGCCGTTCCCATTAAAAAGACGATCGTAATTGCGGTTCGATAAAGTTTGTGGTATTTTTTACCGATGCAAGGATTAATTTTGTTATTATTGTTCTTGGTATAACATCCGTTTTAGACATTTTACTGAAGTATACTCTTTATTTATGACTAAAGTGAAATTACGCCAAATTATCTCTTATGAATTAGAGATGGTCGGGTTTCATATTTTCCAAGCCCGAACCCGACCCGGGCCCGAAAATTTTTTTGCTGTTGAACCCGGACCCGACCCGAACCCGAATTTTTATTTTCTGTCAAACCCGAGCCCGACCCGAACCCGAAATTTTATCTTTGGTCAAACCCGAACCCGACCCGAACCCGGATTTATTTTTTTCGCTAAGCCCGAACCCGACCCGACCCGAACCCGAATTTTTTTTTCGACCAAACCAAAACCCGATCCGAACCCTAATTTTTATATTATGTTAAATTTGATCCCACCCTGAACTTGAATTTTATATTAATTTTCATAAAACCCACACCTCGATTTAAATCTCGGCAGTTTTCTTTTCGTATTCTCTATAACGTTTGAGCTCTAAAATTCATTTAAAATTTAAGGTTTTTTCATCTTTCTTTTGGAACTGAATTGAAAATTCTAAAAAATTAATGTATACACTAGGATCGTTTCTTTTACTTTTCGCGGGAATATCTCGTGAGTTTTCTATGAAACCTGTAAAAAGCGAAAAGAAAAATTTACATGAAAAATGATTTTGAAATGGTTGGATCTTGTTTCATTATGTTATACCGGTATCTAATAGCTGAAAGCTAGTTCTTAGTCTAAAGCACTAGCACCTTAGTTTAAAGGTAGCAAACATAAAAGGGATTGATTTTAACACTAAACATACCGACTTCACTCTACAAATATTTTTCGCGAGAAGACCGGAAAAGCAATGGGTCAATTGATAGCAGACAACTGTAGTCTTCTGTCAGTCCACTCAATCACTAGTTTGGGCGCAGTTATGACATGATCCAACTAACGAATTCTGGAATATATAACTTTTAGTCTAAACTCGATTTAAATCTGTAAACACTAAACCGTCTAATAAGCAACCAGTCCAGTGTAGCTGCTATCTGAGTCATACTAAATATCATTAAAGTATTGCTTATTTTATTATATTAAAATAATACTTTTACAAGAACTGAATGTGGAGATGGTTCGGTTTCTCATTACCCAAACCCGAAACCCGGACTTATTTTTTTCACTAAGCCCGAACCCGACCCGAACCCGATTATTTTTTTTTTGGCCAAACCCGAACCCGACCCGTACCCGACACCTGGTAAAAGTGTCAAGCCCGAACCCGACCCGAACCCGACGGGTTCGGGTTTTTTTCGGGTTTCGGGTCTGAAAACCCGAGACCCGACCATCTCTATTATGAATCTTGTACATGATTTTTTACCAAACGGTGTTGTGCCAAATGATTGCATTTGGCCGTCCATTTAGGCTTCTATTCTCATTGCATTATAAAAGAGCAATGATGGACTCCTTTTTCGGTTTTCCTCTTCAACTTCTGCTGCAGTTTAAGCTAACGCAGCACCGTTAGGGGGCCGAAATCAGGCTTCCTTTTGACGCTCTCGCCTTGCTCTAGAAGGGAGAGGATGTAGTAATGTTGGATCGGCTATATCCGGTGGACATGAAGTGCTTTACGATGTCTAACTTCTTCGCTCCGGGGTGGAGCTGACAGTACGAAAAAAGCATCGAGCGTAGTTGTTGAACAATTGATAACGCTGTTAATTTTTTTCTGCACACAACACAGTTGCTACGTTTGACAATGCATAGGTGGATTCACCACCAGATGGCAGGGGAATTGCTTTGATCTTTTGTTATGGTCTTTGAATCGTCGTTTATTAGTTTATTTTATCGTTTATTTCGCTTTTATTAACATCTGGCATCTTTGCATCATCTTTTTGTCACATTTTAGTGATTTATTGTCATTTTTTATCGTCTTTTGTGGCGTTTTCGATTGCTCTTTATGGCGTCTTGTTGTCGTCATTTGTATTCTTTTATGGCATTTTTTCTTTTTTATCGTCTTTTTACCTACTTATCAGGACTTTTTCATGGGGTCGGTTCCGGTGTAGTGGTTAACATTCACGCCGAGGACGTGGCTTCAAATCCCAACCCCACAGAAGTCACGAATGTTGAATGACGAATGTTTAAGTTACTATAATCTAACGAAAAAAGGACTTTTCCGTCATCTTTCCGTCTTTTCGTTCTTTCTTCGTCGCCTTTCCATCAACTTACTGTTGACGACTTTTTGCCGTCTGTCTGTCTCTGTTTTCTTTTCTTCGCATTCGTCGTTTTCTTGTCATTTCTCTGTCGTGTTATTGTCGTCTTTTCACCGTATTTTCATCATCTATTTGTTGTTTTTGATATCTGGTCTTGGCACCTTTTGTAGCTTTCGACCTTAAACCGTTGCACAGTGGTCCAAAAGGGTGAAAAGTGGAACTTCTTTCCTAGTGTCTTTTGTTTGCATTTTATCATTTATGGTCTTCAGCACTTTTGTTCGTATGAATATCCCCCTTAAACTAAAACTGTCAAAAGTTAGTCATCGCTTACTATCATGAAAATAAAAAAAATACTTTTTTGTGTTGGGAAATATGGACATAGTTTCTTCGATAAAGTTGCAAATATTATAAAAATAAGCAACTTTGCTGAAGAAATAAATTTTCTATCTTTATCGAGTGCTGAACTGTAGGGCATATTCTTTGAAACTTCTTTAAAAATTAGTTTTTCATACTTAGCTTTTATTAGTTGCATTTTACAACCGCCTACTTAGCTTCGAGGTACGATGCTGGTCTAACAAGCCAGTCGTCGCATGTTCGAATCTCGGCTAGACGGTGCTTGCTTGATAGAGTCAGTAGGATCGTTACACTGGCCCCGTAATTTTCCTGTACTCTAAACAGTCGGCTGCGAAGTCTGTCGATAAAGAAGGGTAATGTCTAATGACGGGCTAAGCCCACGACTTTGCTTTGCTTTGCGGATATTCATATGAACATAAGTGCTGTGCTGAAGATCATCTTCTTATATATATAAGATGGATTTCTGTCTGTCTGTCTGTCGGGATGTTCCTTGTAGAATCAAAAACTACTGAACCAATCGACGTGAAAATTTGCATGTAGAGGTTTTTGGGGCCAGGAAAGGTTTTAGTGATGGTTAGAGACCCCTCCCCTCACTAAGAGGGGGGCTCCCATACAAATGAAACACAAATTTCTGCATGACTCGAGAACTAATCAAGCAAATAGAACAAAATTTGGCATGTGGGTGTTTTTGGGGACAACAATTTATTCTACGGTAAATTGAGACCCCTCCCCTCATTAGAAGCGGAATTATGATTCCTCTCCCCTTTAAGAGGGGGGGCTTCCATACAAATGAAATACAAATTTCCTCATAACTCGAGAACTAAGCAAGCAAGTAGAACCAAATTTGGCATGTGGAGGTTTTTGGAGGCAAAAATATTTTCTTTGGTGAATTAGAACCCCTCCCCACTTTAGGAGGGGGCCTCCTATACAAATGAAAAACAAATTTCCTCATAACTCGAGAATTAATCAATCAAATGGAACCAAATTTGACATGTAAGTGGTTTTGGAGGCAAGATTTTTTTCTATGGTAAATTGAGACCCCTCTCCTCTTTAGAAAGCGAGTCATGACCCATCTCCCCTTTAAGAGGGTGGGCTTCCATACAAATGAAATGCAAATTTCCTCTTATCTCGAGAACTAATCAAGCAAATGGAACCAAATTTGACATGCGGGAGTTTTAGATGGCAGATTTTTTTTTCTATGGTGAATTACGGCCCCTTCCCCTTCTAACAGGGGGGGGTCTCCCATACAAATGAAATTCAAATGTCCTTATAACTTGAGAACTAATCAAGCAAATGGAACCAAATTTGGCATGTGGGAGATTTTGGAGTTTTGCATTTATTTTATGATAGTTAGAGACCTCTCACCCCTGTGGTAAGGGGATATGGACTCTCATACAAATAAAACAGAAATTTTTGCGAAACTCAAAAACTAATCGAACTCGAGAAATTCGAGACTCTTCCATAAAACATTAGTCAATAACAAGACCACAAAAACTATCTATAGTAATTATAGATCATTCAGGACGAGACGGCCGCGAGTGTTGCCGGCGCCCCGCCGTCGGAAGCGCCGCCCACTGGGGGGAGACAACTCCCCGCTGAAATCACTACTGTCTAGGTTTATTTGTTTTAGTAATATTTGTTTTAGGTCTAGGTCAACCTGGGTTTCCTTGAACGAACGACAGCGAGTAAGGAGAAGATCGCGAAATGGTGCTTTCCACAAAAAAGTTTTCCGTGAAATGGTACATTCCGCTTAAGGTTTTTCGCAAAATGATATTCGGCGAAATGTTGTACAATCATGGCGAATATCACTATCCGCTTTCTGGCTATGCAATAAGGGGGCAGGGGAGTTGTTTTCTACTTAACTGTGAGGAAAAATTGTAAATTTGCATATTAAACTACCCATTCCTAATAACTAGGTAACTAATAAGCATTACCATAAACAGCAAATCAGCGTATCTGGCATTTTATACTGCACGTTGTTGTATATTAGCTTTTTGACTGCATAGGTGTTGTAAATTGGCATCCAAAATTGTATTCAAATTTTTCGTGTCGGCAATTAGCTGTAAATTAGCATTGTCAGCACTATAAGAAGGTTATCAGTAAAGTAGCTGTATATTTTGCCAAAATAGCATTTAAGTAGCATTTAAAGCGACTTAAATGCTTATTGGCCTACATTTGAATAGCATTGGTGATGCTTATTGATTACCTGGGATGCTTTAATAGTTACGTAACTGCCAAAATGAATCATCTAAGGTTGAACTCCTCAGAAACTTGCAAAACTCGAGATTGTGACAGAGATCATCCGAGATTCATGATTTATGTACAACACAGGTTAATTTGTGGCATTACGAAGTATGTCGGATCAGCTAGTAAATGATAAAATGAAAGCAAAAAACGCTAGGAAAAAAGTTCCACTTTTTACCCTTTTGGACCACTGTGCGTTGTTAGCACATTAATGTTGATGTTTTGATGTTTTGTTTGTTTCATTGTCAAATCATCAAAAAAAATTAAAATATTTGGAAAAAAGTGTATTACTGCAGACGTCTCTACTCCTATATTTTTTCAAGAAGATGGATTGTAAATTTCGCATTAAGGGGGCATAGTACTTTTTCAATTTAAAAAAATCGAAATTTTTTTTATTGATTATTTCGAAAGATTAACATTTTGACCATACGTGTTTCAAGTCATTTCGATGAATTCCAAAAATTGACAAAGTTACAGCTATTTGTACCACGCATGTCTGGAGCGATTACACAGCGAATAAAAACTTCAACGTCGTTTTTCTCGAAACCAGGTTTTGAAAGTCGGTACCATAAATATCTCAACAACGGCTCAAGCAATTCTCATGATTCTTTTTTTGTTTTAAAGCCAACAAAATTATCTAGTGTTTGACCCATCCTTTTTTTGATATTACAATTTTTGTATTTTTTAGAAATGTTCAAAGTCAATTTTTTCGACTAAAAACGTTACTTTTATGTTTGAATGTCCGCCATTTTGTTATGCGTTCGAATTTTAAAAAAAGGATGGATCAAACACGAGATAATTTAATATACTTTCATGTCGTTTTGGAATTTTTCAATTCGGATAAGCCCCCCAGCGCGAATCCATGGTACCGCAAATCATGTTTTTTTCGAATGATCATGTTCAAGGAGCCGTAGGGGAGAGGGAAAGAGGTTCACATATGCAAACAGAATTGTAAATATTAGTATAAAGTGCAATGTTTTGAATGCAAAAAACCCGAATCGATTCGCTTTTCACGTTATCGAGAAAAAAATATTTGAAATAAGGCAAAAATATGGTGTAAAAAGTACTATGCCCCCTTAAATGATTCCTACACACATTTAGGTACATGAAAACATATTGGCACGATTTTCTCACGCCACGCAAAAGACAGCTGGCGTACGGAAGCGTCTCTATCGAAGATTATCCTAACCGGTCTAGCATATTGAGTTATAGCGCAGGCACCGATTTCGTGATCGCAAATGAAATAAATCACGTTTTACCTGGCAGATTTACACCGCCGGCTGGCCTCCCGTCGCAGGTGTTCGATCGACCGGCGCGACGGCGGTACGGAGAAGGGGTGATAAAAAATTACGGTTATTTCGTGGCACACCTTGTTATGGCCTAACGTGCTTTGTACTAGGATGTATCAATCTTGGTCCAATTTGCATTTGAACAAAACCGTGAATGTGCCCTGTTGTTGGTTACTGTTAAATCCAGTCCAGTCACAAAAAGAAGGATTGCATATTAAAACATATGGTTTGTTTTGTACATACAGAAGAGAAGTTAAAATTGTCTTGTACGACTTTAAATAATATAAAATGATTTCATGAAATTTGAGTTAAGGAGCTTCAATTATTCAAAGGGATGAGGAAATGACCAAAAAAACTAATGGAAAAACACAAATCATAATTACTTCCATAGTAACAAAGCACACTCAACAGTTTGGTTATAAATACCTAATACCTACCACAATAATTTGCGGATATTTAATATCCCTATCAACAAAGGAAAGCGAATTCTTAAGTATTCTCACAGCATAGCAACATTGCGCGGAGCCCTGGTTTTTCCACGCCATTCCCAGGAGAAGAAAACTAATATCCGAACTCCCGCTTCTCATTATTCCCACAGTTTTGTCTGTTTCGCTGCCACCATTCGATACTTTCTTGTTTTTTTTTGCGACAAGCCCTGCTCTATCCAGCATAATGCTGCTCCTGCTGTTGTCCTGCCACCACAGGCAGCAAGAATCCCAGCCAGCTTACCGAACAAATAAGTATACATTTCTTATAACTTCTACCGTGCCGGAATAAATTCTCAACAAAATGACACATTCAGCAGCCCACACGGAGGCAAAATCTAATCAAACAGGAATAACTTTCCAGCCTGCCGAACTACCACCCGCTAGCTACAAGCCGCCCGCCGAATCGCGACACTCGTAAGTTATGAAACCGCACACGCACAGACACGTGCCGGCTGCTGCCACTAGGCACTTGGCTAAAGGCATTGCAATTCAATTAAATGCTTGATTAATGCTGTTATGTCTCTCACTGTCGCGCTAGCTATATGCCACTGTATGCGACAAAATATCTGCGTTATTTCATTATTACAGATTGAATGACCCTCGGATTCGATTCATGGCTTTTGTAATCAATGCAAATCAGAAAAAAAAGTTTGGCGTACTTTGAATGTGACATGGGAATTTTTGGCTAATTTGTTTCAAGTTTGAAAGCCCCTTAGTTTTCTTGACATACAAATTGGTCTGATGTATGAATATTGTTAGATTGTTACTAAACTAACAAACTTGCAGTGGATCATAGGTCCTATCATAGACTCTAAAATATATTGAAGCGAAAAAAGATAAACTTGCTTTTTAGAAGTTTTCCGAAAAGTTATAAATACACTAGCTAAAAGTTATAAATATACTAGCTGACCCGACAAACTTCGAATTGCCTCAAATTAAACTGTGTTGTACATAAATCGTGAATCTCGGATGACCTTTGCCACAATCTCGAATTTTGCAAGTTTCTGAGGAGTTCATGGGTGGTTTAATATACATATTTTCCTCATAGTAAAGTAGAAAACAACTCCCCCCATTGCTTAGCCTGATAAAATAAAGCGGATAGCAATAAAATATTCTCCATGATTATATAACACTAGCTGACCCGACAAACTTCGTATTGCCACAAATTAACCTGTGTTGTACATAAATCATGAATCTCGGATGATCTTTGTCACAATCTCGAGTTTTGCAAGCCCCCCAGTGGGCGGCGCTTCCGACGGCGGGTCACCGGCAACACTCGCGACCGTCTCGCCGTCTCGTCCTGAATGATCTAGTGTTACTATAGATAGTTTTTGTGGTCTTGTATTGACTAATGTTTTATGGAAGAGTCTCGAATTTCTCGAGTTCGATTAGTTTTTGAGTTTCGCAAAAATTTCTGTTTTATTTGTATGAGAGTCCATATCCCCCTACCACAGGGGTGAGAGGTCTCTAACTATCGTAAAATAAATTCAAGACTCCAAAATCTCCCACATGCCAAATTTGGTTCCATTTGCTTGATTAGTTCTCAAGTTATAAGGAAATTTGAATTTCATTTGTATGGGAGCTCCCCTCTTAAAAGGGGAAGGGGTCGTAATTCACTATAGAAAAAATTTCTGCCATCTAAAACTCCCACATGTCAAATTTGGTTCCATTTGCTTGATTAGTTCTCGAATTACGAGGAAATTTGTATTTCATTTGTGTAGAAGCACCCCCTCTTAAAGTTGGTAGGGGTCCTAATTCACCATAGAAAATATTTTTGCCTCCAGAAACCTCCACATGCCAAATTTAGTTCCATTTGCTTGATTAGTTCTCGAGTTATGAGAAAATTTGAATTTCGTTTGTATAGGAGCCCCCCTCCTAAAGTGGGTAGGGGTCCCAATTCATCAAAGAAAAAAATTGTGTCTCCAAAAACACCCACGTGCCAAATTTGGTACCATTTGCTTGATTAGTTCTCGAGTTATGAGGAAATTTGTATTTCGTTTGTATAGGAGCCCCCCCTCTTAAAGTTGGGAGGGGTCCTAATTCACCATAGAAAATATTCTTGCCCTCGAAAACTTTCACTTGCCAAATTTGGTTCCATTTGCTTGATTAGCTCTCGAGTTATGAGGAAATTTGTATTTCATTTGTATAGGAACCCCCCCCCTCCTAAAGTGAGGAGGGGTCCCAGTTCATCATAGAAAAAATTTTTGTCTCCAAAAACACCCACGTGTCAAATTTGGTACCATTTGCTTGATTAGTTCTCGAGTTATGAGGAAATTTGCATTACGTTTGTATAGGAGCCCCCCCTCTTAAAGTGGGGAGGGGTCCTTATTTACCATAGAAAATATTCTTGCCCTCGAAAACTTTCACATGCCAAATTTTGTTCCATTTGCTTGATTAGTTCTTCAGTTATGAGGAAATTTGTATTTCATGTGTATAGGATCCCCCCCTCCTAAAACGGGGAGGGGTCCCAATTCATCATAGAAAAAAATTTTGTCTCCAAAAACACCCACATGCCAAATTTGGTTCCATTTGCTTAATTACTTCTCGAGTTATGAGGAAAATTGTTTTTCTTTGGTACATGAGCCCCCCCTCTTAAAGTGGGGAGGGGTCCTAATTTACTATAGAAAATATTCTTGCTCTCGAAAACCTTCACATGCCAAATTTGGTTCCATTTGCTTGATTAGTTCTCGAGTTATGAGGAAATTTGTATGGAAGCCCCCCCTTTTAAAGAGGAGAGGAGTTATAATTCCCCTTATAAAGAGGCGAGGGGTCTCAATTTACCATAGAATAAATTCTTGTCACCGAAAACACCCACATGCCAAATTTTGTTCTATTTGCTTGATTAGTTGTCGAGTTATGCAGAAATTTGTGTTTCATTTGTATGGGAGCCCCCCTCTTAGTGGGGGGAGGGGTTTCTAACCATCACTAAAACCTTTCCTGGCCCCAAAAAACCTCTACATGCATATTTTCATGCCGATTGGTTCAGTAGTTTTCGATTCTATAAGGAACATACGGACAGACAGACAGACAGACAGAAATCCTTCTTTATAGGTATAGATTTCGCCGAATACCATTTTGCGGAACGCCACTTCTCGGTTGACCATAACGCAGAATATAGAGTGTCGCGGAATACCATTTCACGAAAAACCTTACGCGGGATGTACCATTTCACGGAAAATCTTTTCGTAGAAAGTACCATTTCGCAGGGGTGATCCTCTCCTTACTCGCTGTCGCTCGTTCGGACCCAATTGAAAGTAAGTAATAGAGACTTGTATAATGGTGTTTGGTTTGCCAGACACGTACAGCAAATAAGGATATACTACAAAAGTTCAATTCAATGGACAAAGTAGTCTAAGTCCCCCCTAACAAAAAAAAGTAATAGAGATCAGTAGACCTAGGAAAATAAATAAACCTAGATAGAGGTTATTGACTAATGTTTTATGGAAGAGTCTAAAATTTCTCGAGTTCGATTAGTTTTTGAGTTAAGCAAAAATTTCTGTTTTATTTGTATGAGGGTCCTTATCTCCCTACCACAGGGGTGAGGGGTCTCAAACCATCATAAAAAAAATTCCTGCCACCAAAACCCCCCACATGCCAAATTTGGTTCCATTCGCTTGATTAGTTCTAGAGTTATGAGGAAATTTGTATTTCATTTGTATGGGAGCTCCCCCCTTCCTAAAAAGGAGAGGTGTCCTAATTCATCATAAAAAAAATACTTGCCTCCAAAAACACCAACATGCCAAATTTGATTTCTTTTGATTGATTAGTTCTCGAGTAATGGGAAAATTTGTATTTCATTTGTACGGGACCCCCCCTTCTAAAGAGAAGAGGGGTCTCAGTTCACCATAGAAGAAATTCTTGCTTCCAACAACACCCACATGCCAAATTTGGTTCCAATTGCTTGATTAGTTTTCGAGTTATGAGGAAATTTGTATTTCATTTGTATGGGAGCCCCCCTCCTAAACAGGGGTGGAGTCCTAACTCATCAAAAAAATTCTTGCCTCCAAAAACCTTCAAATGCCTAATTTGGTTCCATTTGCTTGATTAGTTCTCTAATTATGCAGAAATTTGTGTTTTATTTCTATGGGAGACCCCCTCTTAGTGGTGGGAGGGGTCTCTAACTATAATAAGAACCTTCCCTGGCCCCAAAAACCCTTGTATGCAAACTTTCACGCTGATCGGTTTGGTTGTTTTCGATTTTATAAGAAACATACCGACAGACAAATAGACAGACAGACATACAGATAGACAGACAGACAGAAATCCATTTTTATAGGTACAGATAAAAGTTAAAAATCAGCATTACGTACATATATACATGCTAATAAATCGTATATGATGCCCAAATTTGGCATATCCGTGGTATTTTGGAGGCGATATGCGTCATGAGGAATAAGCATACGCATTTCATCGATATAAGTAATTATTCACGACAATATCCGATTAAGAGATATTGACCCGCTCCGTACTGCTATACGATTCTGTACTGAATATCGTCTGTATGTCAGCTATTATCATTACATATGACTGAAAATCAACTCGGGCGGACTTTATTAAGCTTTAATTACGATTCCGAATTTGTTAAGAGCAATTTACGATAATTAATGCACAGTTATTAATGTACGATTTGGTGCTAGCTAGGCGACTTCCACGGAAAATAAATCGGATTATCGGAAAATGTTTGATCGCGAAAACCAGATGACGGATTAGGAACCGTTTGAGTATTCAACGTTCCGAACTCGGACTTCTTCACTTGAAATAAATGATGCGACCGTTTGCTTCTAATGATGCGGACAAACGATATTGAGTAATTCTCGCTGCAACGGGACCACTAATGACACGAGGTCTTCAAATATTGAAACTTTTACGCTTAATTGGTTGAAAATGGTTCAAAAATAAGAATTACGCTTTTGATACCTCGAAATAGTCGACCCCTCGTTCGCCAAGGGGCCTAACAGTTTCAAAAAAGTTGAATTTTGAGCAAATCTTGAGATCTATATCATGTAATATTTCATAAATTTGCCATGAAACAACTAACAAATAGCCCGCTTCTGTAAAGAAGCAAAACAGGGCTTTCAAATGGAGTAAAAAAAATTTTGGCGGCCATCTTGGATTTGGACGCCATATTGGATTTTATTAAAAAATCGCCGTTTTCACCGTGAGCCCCCAACCGATTTTCATTTCAATTTTTCATTCCACCATTGGAAAGCTGAGGAAAAATGCTACAAGAAACATTCATAAAATTAGGTGTTGAATGGCATTAACTGAATAAAACAACCAGTTATTTGTAGCAAGGTTAAGGTTCACAATTTTCATACAATTATTGTGATATTTCCAAAATTTGCTATGAAGCAAACTACAAACGACACGGTTATGTTAAGAGAAGAGATTGGGATTATGAACAAAGTGAAAAAAAAAATTGGCGGCCATCTTGGATTTGGCCGCCATGTTGGATTTTATCAAAAAATCGTCGTTTTCGCCATGATCCTCCCAACCGATTTCAATTTTAAGACCACCATCGGAAAGCTGAGAAAAAATACTATAAGAAACAATCATCAAATTACATGTGTAGTGGCATTAAATAAACGAAACAATTTATTATCTGTATCAAGGTTGACAACTCTCATATAATGGAATATCTTGCTACAGAAAATTAAAAATCTGCATCTGCATGAAATCTGCAAAAATAATGGAATAATTCAAGTTTCCACCACTACTGGTACTACCACTACTGCTGGTGTATCTACCCTATACCTACTGATTTTTATATGATAGATATTGTGTCTCGCTTATATGACAAAGTTATAGAGTGAAATTGATTTTTAAATGCTCTTTTTAAGCAAAACATTATATTTTGTAACCAACAAGAGACAGATAATGTTCAGCAAAGTTGCTTATTTTTGTGTACTCTTCAACTTTTCTAAAAAAAATTCGCATTTTCTACGCAATAGCAAATGATCGCGTTTTTGCGATTTGGCCCCACTGAGTTGTGTGCTGATGGGCAAGCTTGGGTGGAAGTGGAAGGGAGATGAACTTCGTTCACTTTACTGAAATGAGGCAACCGCTTGCCGTTAAATGGAATCCTACACTGGCAGGAGACCGCAAAATTTGTTCACTGGAAACAGGTGAACTGTTTCGATGACTAATTAGTAATTAGGATGTACGTTTCGATGAGTCCAATAAGGCATCTCTTTGATTTTATTTAACCACTCACAAAATTTTCAGATTTGGGAAAACTTCTATAATCAGTCCCAACAAATTTTCTTGCATCTTTTTCATAGTTAGTAAAGTGAATATTCTCACATTTGATTCAAGGCAAACGGAGTTCTTTTGCGACAACATTAAACCTTCACCTTACCGTTGTTTATCACGAAAGCGAAAACATGTTTCATAAAAATTTTATTCGGCTCTTGAAAGTCATCTTTTGTAATATCTCACAGAGTTTCTTTTTTGGCTCTCAACACATGGTCTCTTTTGAGTGTCATTTCCTCGTTGTGTGCCCTGAAGTAAAATACCTTAGCACTTTCATAAAAACCACACTCACGCATTGCTCTAGACTTAAAGCACACAAAGCAGCAAACATCCTTTTATCTTTTTTCCCACCCTAACACATTACGCAACATACTATGCTGGCACCCGAAGGGAAAGCTTCTTCTTCAGCCTGTCGGAAAAAAATCAACAGCAATTTGTAAACGAACTATTTATCTCCCAACCAACAACAACGCAGCGCTGCGCAGCGCAGGCAGTGCATGTAGATTCATGAAATTGATGATACTTGAGCTGCATAATCCGCGTTGCTGCATTCCTTCGGCGTAGAATTCCTGAAGGAGTAGAGACGGATAGCTACTCCACGGCAAGCAAGCAAGCAAGCACAGCTCAGCTCAGCTGCGGTCGGTAAATTCAACGAAATGCATTTCCCCAAGATTTATTTGCGAACAAATTCTTCCGACTTGCGGTTTTGCAAGCTTTATAATGCAATTTAACGATTGAAACTGATTGCACTCGGTAAACAACAAAGAGGATTGCTAAATTCATCACAAACAAGATGAATCTCGGTTTATCGAGAGCTGGATAGACCGACTCTCATGTCGGAATTGTTTCATTAGCATTCGAGATGGTAATCTATATTGAAATATTGAGAGGAAACTTTTGATGTTGGTTGCTTCCGTGACCATCTCCTGAAGGAGGAAAATGAAGAATGAGCTGTCCAGCCATCTTTTCCTATCCATCTTTTCAGCAAGTACTTTGCATTACTATAACAAAAACGCAACAACAACTAACCTTTGATTTCAATCAAATAATCTAAACAGGCTAATGGTTTAAACTATTTATTGCAGTCATTTCCGGTGCCCTTCTCTCTAACAAACTAAACCCTATTAGCAAGAAAAAATTCCCATTTGCCTTCACTACAGGGCAATAAAGCGAAAGTTTTCCCTTTACAACGAAGAAAATTGAAATTATCGATTTACTTTGCTAAGATTTTTCGCAATACTTACTACAGGTACCTCCAGAATGCCCAATACGCCCATAAAGCTACTCACTATATGGGGAAAACCACCGATATCTTCGACAGAACAGGCTCCCTTCATTATTCCTCAGAACGGCACAGCGAAAGTTTTTCACTGTCAATAACCCTCCTGGCAGGCACTATCGGCGTAGAACCATCTCCTTTTACCAACCACCCTTTTACCAACCCCCTCCGGGGAAACGCTGTTAAAGACTACCACCACGGTGCATTCGCTTCGGCCGCCGCCGTGCACAATAGCTCTTTTTACTCGTTTTACTCGGTGAACGGTGAACTGAAGCAAATAGGACTTCGTCCTGCCAGCTGCTGTCGTATAGAGTGTTGGAAACCATCCTCGCTAGGAACAGTTTCGTTTTGAACACGAAGTGTAGGAGTTGTTGGGTGCCTTTCGCCCCAAGTTTGTCATCATTACCGTCGTTCGTCGGGAAGCGATTTGCAAGGCAAATCGCATTTTTTTCTCTCTATAACTTGCGATGCGAAACGCTTGGCGAAACGGTAACGAGTTAAACTTTGAAAATGACGACAAACTGCGGCAACTTTATTAGCTGCGTATTATTTGCCAATTTCGAGCGATTTAAGTCGATTCGATTTTCGATTCTTTCTGCGTTCTTCACAGCAAGGTTTGCTAAAACAGCCAGTATGGTAAGAGGCAAAAAAAAATAGATAAAATTATCAAACATTTACATGAAACCACAATAAATATAATGGCAGTGTAATTCACTCTCTAACTTTAAATTTGGTCTCATTCATGGTCTCGAAATTCAATCCAAGTGCAGGTACAAATATCAATTTTAATTTAGATGGCGATAAAGTGTCTCGGAAGCTTATACAAAAGTAAGTTTTGGAAAATGATTCGGTACGGTCAGACGATGAAGGTACGATGAGTTGTTTGGTTCAGTACGACCATAGATAATTTGAATGATTCGGTACGGTATATGAATTAATTGATTCGGTACGATCATGGTTCAGTACGCCCATCGATGAGTGAAATAAGATTTCACCATTTAATCTGGTACGATTATTGTTGATAAAGTATATAATTTGGTACGACCATAGATGTATTGAATAATACGGTACGATAATTGTTGAATAAAGTATACGGTTCGCTACGACCATAGATGAATTAAATGGTTCGGTACGACCATAAATGTTTTAAATGGTTTGATACGATCATTGTTGATTATATGGTAAACAGTCACCGAAGAATCCAAGAAGAATCCCCGAATAGTCCCAAAAGAGGTCTAGAACAGTTTCAAAAAGATCCAAGAAGAGTTCTAAAAGAATCCAAGAAGAGTCCCATAAGATTTCCAGAAAGGTACTAGAAGAGTTCCAGAAGAGTCTGAAAAAAGTCCTAAAGTTCCAGAAGAATCACAGTAGATTTCAAGAAGAGTTCTAGAAAGGCTTCATGACAGACCCGAAATAGTCCCAGAAGTGTCTCTGAAGAGTCCCAAATGTGTCCCAAAATATTCGACAAAGAGTCCCAGAAGAATTTCAAAAAAAGTACCAAAAGAGTCACAGGAGAGCTCCAGCAGAGTTCCAGAAAAGTCCCATAAGAATCACACCAGATCCCAAGAAGAGTTCTGGAACGGTCTCATAAGGCACCCGAAATAGTCTTAGAAGTTATTCAGAAAAGTATCAAAAGAATCCCAGAAGAGTCCTACAAAAGTTCCAGAAGAGTCTCTGAAGAGACGCAGGAGAATACCAAAAGAGTTCGAGTCCAAAAACGAGCCCAAAAAGAGTCACAGATAATTGGTAGCAGAAGAGTTCCAGCAGATCCCAAGAAGAGTTCTAGAAAAGTCCCCAAGGAGTCATAGAAGATTCCAACAAAAGTCCCAAAATAGTCCCAGAAGAGTTCTAGACCAGTTCAAAGAAGAGCTCTAAAAGAGTCCAAAAAGAATCCCATAAAATTTCCAGAAAGGTACCAGAAGAGTCACAGAAGAGTTCCAGAATATTCTGAGAAGAGTCCCAAAGTTTCAGAAGAATCACAGCAGATTACAAGAAGAGTTCTAGAAAGGTTTCATAAGAGACCCGAAATAGTCCCAGAAGTGTCTCTGAAGAGTGTCCAAATGTGTCCGAAAAGATTCGAAAAAGAGTCCCAGAAGAGTTCCGATAAAGTATCAAAACAGTCACAGGAGAGCTCTAGCAGAGTCCCAGAAAAGTCCCATAAGAATCACAACAGATTCCAAGTAGAATTCTAGAACGGTCTTCTAAGAGACCCGAAATAGTCTTAGAAGTTATCCAGAAGAGCACAGAAGAAACCCAGAAGAGTTTTTCAAGGGTTCCAGAAGAGTCTCTGAAAAGTGTCAGGAGAGTATCAAAACAGTTCTAAAGGAGTCCAAAAAGAGTCACAGATAATTGGTAGCAGAAGAGTTACAGCAGATCCCAAGAAGAGTCACAGAAGATTCCAAGAAAAGTCCCGAAAATAGTTCCAGAAGAGTTCTAGAACAGTTCCAAGAAGAGTTTTAAAAGAGTCCAAAAAGAGTCCCATAAGATTTCCAGAAAGGTACCAGAAAAGTCACAGAAGAATCCTACAAGAGTTCCAGAAGAGTCTCTGAAGAGTCACAGGAGAGTACCAAAAGAGTTCTAAAAGAGTCCAAAAAGAATCACAGATGATTGGTAGCAGAAGAGTTACAGCAGATCCCAAGAAGAGTTCTAGAAAAGTTCAAAAGGAGTCATAGAAGATTCCAAGAAAAGTTCCAGAATACTCCCACAAGAGTTCTAGAACAGTTCCAAGAAGAGTTCTAAAAGAGTCCAAAAAGGGGTCCCATAAGATTTCCAGAAAAGTACCAGAAGAATCACAGAAGAGTTCAAGAATAATCTGAAAAGAGGCAAGAAGAGGTCTAGAAAAGTTTCATAAGAGACCCGAAATAGTCCCAGAAGTGTCTCTGAAGAGTCCCAAAAGATTCAAAAAAGAGTCCCAGAAGAGTTCCAAAAAAGAACCAGAATAGTCACAGGAGAGTTCTAGGAGAGTCCTAGAAAAGTCCCATAAGAATCACAACAGATTCATAGAAGAGTTCTAGAATGGTCTTATAAGAGACCCGAAATAGTCTCAGAAGACGTTCAGAAAAGTATCAGAAGAGTCCCGGAAGAATCCCAGAAGAGTCCTACAAGACTTACATTGGTACCGGAAGAGTCACAGAAGAGTTCCGGAAGAGTAACAGCAGATCCCAAGAAGAGTTCTAGAATGGTGTCAAAAGATTCGCGGAATAGTTCTAGCAAAGTTTTTCGAAAACGCCACAAGAATCAAAGAAGATTCTAAGAAGTGTCCCAGAAGCGTTCAAAACGAGTCCAAAATGTGTTCCATCAGTTCCCTAGAAGAGCTACAAAAGTGCCCAGAAGATTCCAAAGAGAAAGAGTGTCCTAGAAAATTCCAAGAAAAATTCCCGACTTTAGACAAAGCTCGCTTCAAAAATTAGTAAGATAACTAAGCGTAAGGGGGGGATTCTCGGCATATGTTTAAATTTGTCTCTACGTCTCTACGTCGCACGCTGAACAAGAGGGTTGAGGAGTCTACCTTTTGTCCAGTCCGCTTTGGTTCAAAGGTTCATCACTACCTGCGATTCACAGGGCCTGGGAGGAGAAGTGGGTTTGAATAGCTTGGATCGACCCACGAATCAGTGATGCCACATCTGCGATTTCATCCGTAGTTCTACGCATTTAGAATTTCCTGCGGACCTATGGATCAAATGGTCGTATCTACGGATTTTCAAAAGCTTCACAGAAATTTGAAAACTTATTTCAGTTACAAAGTTCTTATTCTATTTGCATTAATTAGCTTTACCCTACTAGCACAGTTGTTACAAACCAGTTGTGGTAACTGAATTATGACTAATTTCAGTCATAATTTAGTTGCTACAACTAGAATGGCCAAAAGTGTTCTGCTTGGGTAGTCTATTTACGCGACAATCAAAAACTTTAAGAACAGAACTTTGAAGAACATTAAAACCTTCAGAAAACACAACAAAGCGATAAAACGAAATCTAAAATACGAAGAAAAGACAACGAAGAGACGCCCCAAAAACGACGAAAATTCCATTAAAAATAGAAAAGTTAGCGAAAATACAATGAAAAATTGACAAAAAGATAACGATAAACGTCAAAAATACGACGGAAAGAACATGAAAACGCAATACTAAGACGCCACAACAGCGAAAAAAAGAACAAAAACATAACAAAAAGAGGTTTAAAAAGCGTCAAAAGGGCGTCGAAACATGCTTCAAAAAAGAATAAAAGAACGACGACAAGCTATTAAAAAGGCAACATTTTTGATGACAATAAAAAAAAATGATGAAAAATTTACCAAAAAGTGATTAAGTGACAACAAAAATAAGGCGAAATGACGACAAAAGTCGATAAAAAGATGACAAAAACGAAGAAGACAGCTAAAATACGACGAAAAGACGCCAAAAGAGCAACGCAAGAACAAAAATACGACAGAGAGATGACGAAAAGACGACGACCACGATAAAAGGACAACAAAAAGATGACAATGAGACGACGAAAAAGCGTCGAAAATAATAATAAAAAGAAGCCAAAATAGCGACAAAAAAACATGGCTAACTACGATAAGGCAAAAAATACGTCAAAAAGACGTTTCAAAGTGTCAAAATAAAAAAGACGATGAAAACGGCAAAATCCGATGAAAAAACGACAAATATGTTGAAAGTAGAACTCAAAAAACGACGCACAGCTGACACAAAAATACATTGAAATGATGGCAAAACACCATAAAAAGACGACTGAAAAATGGCAGAGAGATGACAAAAAGACGACGTATACGAATAGAAGAGAACAAAGAGATGACAAAAAGAAGTATGGTACGACCATAGCTGAATGAAATGAGTCGATACGTCCATTGTTGAATGAACTATATGGTTCAGTACGAAAATAGATTAATTAAATGATTCGATACGATCATTGTTGAATGAAGTGCATGGTTCGGTACGACCATACATAATTTAAATGATTCGGTACGATCATTGTTGAATGAGTAGTAAGTATAAGGTTATGATAGATATGGATCGGTAACACCATAGACGAATGAAATTGCTTCATATGACCATTGATTGACTGGCAAACTCGTCAATAAGAATTGTTTAGAAGCGTGTAAGTTAGGCATATTTTCTATGCTTTTATATTAAGTAGTTTAGTTTTTATCATATTTTATCTTGTGAGAAGAGGAGAGATCTGGGCATGAATGCCCCTGGTACAGAGCATCGCTTATCCCAACATTAGAACATGCTTCGTGCAATATGCAATATTGGCAGAACGATACGCAGTATCTATCTAAGAATAAAAGTTTTCGAGGCACTGCCGTATCATATAATTTACACCACATGTGTATGTGCTGTTCGATTTCAAAGAAAGGCTGGCTTCTGGGGCTAATAAATGTCGAGCTCCATCTGATGTAGGTTATCTTCATTCTACAGAATTTAATGCGGAAGAAGGAAATTATTACCATTGTGTGGTCGGCGGATGGGGGTGCGTTCGTGTTCGCACTATTTAGGTGAAAAGCCGTCCCCTCCGGGCGTATTCCCTTTTGTTCCAAAAATACACACTTTCCAATAGATTACTTCCGCCTGCCACCTACTCCTGATGGACCTACTGAAAAATCAGAAAGTCGATTTCCCTGCGGCCCAACAGTATTAAAATGTTTCGGCCGCCTGGTGACCTCTTTTCGCTTTGACTTTGGCGATATCGTACCGCACCATACCGGAGTTTGAGCCCGGTGACAAAAGGACTCAATTTGGAAAGCTAAGATAAAAATCAACTGTGTCCTGAGCCTGCCTGTTCTGTCCTTCCTGTCCTTGATGCTGTGGCTAGACGCAAGTGTATGTATACAGCACAGCAAACCTATATAATCCTATTAGGTGACAGTTTACAATAATATTTGATGGCCCGGCGCTATATTTAGAGCCAAACTGGATTATCACCGCTGCGGTCTGTCGATGCGTCCGGATCCGAAGCGGAATGGATCGAAAAGGGTCTGTGCTTCGCCTTCGTGACCGCGCGCCGACAGTAATGCGTTCCAGCTTTCGTCACGCACGAATGTGCACACGACACTTGGAATGGCTTTTTATGACAGGTACAACTGCTGTTTCCTAGTCATCCAGCACCATCACGTCGTCAGTCGGAATCGTTTCGGAACAAAGAACAGCCATCATTAAGAAATAGCTTGGACATACTCAAATGAAAGCAATCGAGCGGCTATAATTTAGTTCGTCTGCGTGTCAGTTGGAAACCGGCTAAACTAGATTGTCGAACCGAAATAAAGCTGTTTGGAGTTGGAAAATTTGGTACCCTTTTGTTGATGCTAATCAGCCTGCCTGCCTTGCCTAGCAGTCGAAGAAAGGTTGCTTATTTATGCTAATACGACGAGGAGTGATACTTTTCGTCGCAGAACGAATTCGACTGACGTGGACGAGAGAGTGTTGCGGAAAGCCGGCACCGAAGCATGCTGTTCCCTGGATTGATCGTTGGGGGGTTAGTGCCGGGCCAAGCCGAACCGGGTCTAGTCGGAAAATATTTGATCAGGATAATGGGTCCTTTTTCGTGTTTTTCCAGTGAAGCGCTGGATTATTCAAATGTTCGATAGTAAAATTGATTTTATTCGGGGCAAATTGATGCCCATGTGCGACCAGGGTGTTGTTCCGTTAGGGCTTTTCGTTACAACTTTTAGTTTAGCTGCAAATTATGTACATGCAATAAAGAAGATTTGGGTATGTATTATTTACAGTTTAATATAATCGAGAGTTTTTCACACGGAAAATTTGTTGCCAAAAAGTTTATCTCAAATACACGGTGCTTCTTCTTTTGTGATGCTGTGTCATGATGATCATTTGAATTTGGAAAGAAAGTTATAACGTAGAATCTAAACAGCATAAATCAGTCTTATTGGAAACTCTTCTTGAAGAAACAGTTGTAAAAACCTGGGGGTAATTAACCGGACCAAAAACCGTTTTCTCTTCATTGGACTGGAAGCGTCTGTCGCGAAGTAACTAGAAGATACAAGCAGTGCCATGTTCGCACTGTCAGTCGCTTAGTGCTATTGTATGGCCACGCGAAGCTGCTACAATCTTATCAATGCAATATGGACTGTAAAATACTACCGGTCAATGTATTCCGGGACTAAAATCCGGGTTCAGATTATATTAACTAGGACGTACGCAGTGGAGGCGCTACATCTCCCCCCTCCCCCCTTACAAAGCTGCATGTTATACCAGAAGAAAATTCCTGCACCTGTGTGGTTTACCCATGGAGGAATATATGTAGGTTCAAGCCAAGTTACTAATCGGTCTCAATAATCTCAGTCTATGCGTGCTACGAAAACTACGAGAAGGCGGCTTTAAAGAATCGATAATCGCCAAGATCCAGCTCGGCTGGAGTGCCTTTGCTAACTCTCTTCAAACTGCAACGAATAATTTTCATACTGCCTCTCCTGTAGATGGTGATCGATTACTTAATGATCACCTTCGGGACAATTTCGCTATCGAAAATAATATGCTAATGCCTACCATTGCTTTATTGGAATCAAGCGACGATGCAAGAAGGAGAATGCAATTACAAACCACAACCAAACGAATCGGAAAACGCTTCGATACGGGTCTGCTGTGGGCAATTGATCATGTTGAATTTCCATAAGGCTGTAGCTTTGCCTTGCGGCGTCTGCAATCCTTGGAAAGGAAACTCCAGAATCAATGCATAGAAAGAAAATTCCATTGTCAATGAATTGGGACAATGTAACACCCGCCCGTTATCGGAAGCTCAGTTAAAGCCATTCATCAGTCATTTCACATTTGTTGGTCTGGACTATTTTGGGCCAATGTTCGTTAAAGTTGGCCGAAGTCATGCATCATGGCCAAGGCGTTCCAAGGGAATGCACTAGAAACAATCCGTCGCTCAGATGATGAGAGCTCTCGGGGTGTGTTGTACAAAACCGAAGCAACGGTTAATTGTAGCCTGTTAACTTATATTCCTCTGGAATCAGCCGGCCAAGAAGCACTAACTCCCAAACACTTTCTTTTTGGGTAGTTCAAACGGAATTAGGGCGCTGGTAGTGTGCAGAACAACAAAGAGCCAACGAGTGCGTGGTCGAAAAATAAAACCAATTTTCGGAAAAGACGGAAGACTGCAACAGACATGGGTGAAGACAGCGACCGGCTGGCGTGTAATCCACCAATCATACTTGTAGTTTCCGATGTTGAAGAAAGGTGTAAATCCATCAAAAATGGAATGACATAACTGAACAATGAACAAGATTTACGGGAAGGGGTGTGTGACGACGAATCCTCCGTTATTACTATTCAGCAGCCGCTATTACTATTCAGCAGCCTCCACTGACGTGCCCAAGTTGGGGCACACTGCGGCACGTTGCCCACTTTCTCTTTAAATTTTAATGTATTTAAAACATAATAATTTCTGAAACCCGGAAATTCGCAGTTTTCAATTGAATCTGTCAATATTTTCGCGAATGTGTAATTCTCGCTGAATCGGGGTCACTACTGACACGAGGTCTTCAAATATTGGAACTTAATTGGTTGAAAATGTTAAAAAAATAAGAATTACACTTTTGATACCTCGAACAGTGGACCCCTCGTTCGGCCAGGGGCCTAACAGATTAGAAAAAGTTGAATTTTGTGCAAACCTTGAGATCTATATAATGTGATATTTCATAAATTTGCGATAAAACAACTAACAAATGGCTCGGTTCTGTAAAGAAGAATGACAGCGCTTTCAACCGGAGTAAAAAAAATTTTGCCGGTCATCTTGGATTTGATCGCCATATTGGATTTTATCAAAAAATCGCCGTTTTCACCATGAGCCTGCCAGCCGATTTTCATTTTATGACCATCATCGGAAAGCTGAGAAAAAATGCTGCAAGAAACATTTATATAATTAGCTGTGCAATGGCATTAACTGAATAAAATAATCAGTTATTTGTAGCAAGGTTCATAATTTTTATATAATTAATGTAGCAAGGCTCACAAATTTCATTTAATTATTGTGATATTGAAACAAACTACAAACGACACGGTTATGTAAAGAGGAGAGATAGGGCTTATAAACGAAGTGAAAAAAAATTGGCAGCCATCTTGGAGTTGGCCGCCATGTTGGATTTCATCAAAAAACCCAACCGATGCCACCATCGGAAAGCTGAGGAAAAATGCTATAAGGAACATTCATCAAATTACATGTGTAGTGGCATTAAATAAACGAAACAATTATCATAAAATGATTTTATCTTTGACCCAACTTTTTTTACCTTTGTTATAGTATATAACAAAGGTTTTTTTTTAAATTCGAACGCATAACAAAATGGCGGACATTCAAACATAAAAGTCAAAAAAAACAAATAATAATATATATGTATGACCGCATTTCAAGGTCAAGACTAAAAACTTGAGATTAGTCATAAAAGTCAGTTTTTTAGCCGAAAAATTGACTTTAAACGTTTCAAAAAAATAAAAATTTCAATATCGAAAAAAGGATGGGTAAAAGACAAGATAATTTTATAAGCTTTGAAACAACAAAAGAAGCTTGAGAATCGCTTGAGCCGTTCTTGAGATATTTATGGTACCGACTTTGAAAACCAGGTTCCGAGAAAAACGGCATTGAAGTTTTTATGCGCTATGAAATCGCTCCAGACATGCGCGGCACAAATTATTTTTTTGATATAAACAATAAAAAAAAATCGATTTTTAGAATTGAAAAAGTACTATGCCACCTTAATATTCCTTTCCCATTCCCAACAGCTGCAAGGATGTGGCCAGGACAGTGACCATGCTTTGGAGGCATTTAACTTTTGTTTAAGAACATGAAATTAAACCCCAAGTTTCATGTTGCTAGTAACAAACACAAGTCACTTGTTCTTTTGAACCGAGCATTGTTGCTTGCACCAACTACGAATTTGTGCATCTGTTCATTCTATGCTATGCTATGCTATATTGTTTTCCTTGTTTGTCAATTTATCGATTGATCTAGAGATAATCCGTCTTCTGTTGCTCCTAGAGAAAAAAATGGAAAGGTGCACGGGTGAAAACGTGACAAAGACCGGACAGCCGGGATAAAAAAGAGAGAAATCGCTAGAGAAAAAAATGAAAAACTGGTACGAAAAAAAAGAAAACGGAAGAAAAATCACTAGAGAAAACGGAACGTAAAAAAGTGGAAAAGGAAAAAATGAGCGAAAAAAGGAAAAACGAGTCAAAAAATACTCCTCTTGAAATGAAAGAAAAGCAGGAAAAACGGTAAAGAAAACGAGGAAAATGACGACAAACTGGACAGAAAAGGATAAAAACGGATTAAAAAAGCATAAAAACCGGGATAGAATAGGAGAAAATACAGGAGCAAGAAAGTTCAGAGACGAGAACAAATAAAGAGGAAAAGGGAGAGACAAAAATGAAAACGGAAGACAAACGGGATGAAACGGAAAAGAAAAGTAGAACGTGACAGAAAAACAGGAAACAATAAGAGGAAGAACGAAACAGACGAAAATGAAAAAACAAAAAAGGTAACCGGAAAAATGTCCTGAAAATAAGAAAAAACAGAAGAAAAAAAACGAAAAACAGAACAGAGAACAGAAAAACAAGAGGAACATCAGAGCTGATAAGTGCGATAAATGGGACAGAAAGAGAAAAGCAAGTGGAAACAGCGGGCAGAAACAGGAAAACAAGACAGAAAACGAGGAAAAATGTGACAAATAGACGGACGACCGGACAGAAAAAGAAAAAACGGGACCGAAAATGGGAAAGAAAAAGAGGAAAAACGTAACAAAAAACAGAAGAAATCAAAAAGGGAAAGAAGACTAAAGATAGAAAGTAAGAAGGTAATAGATAGAGAAAACAAGGAAAACGAGAAATAGAGGTCAAACAGCATAAAAAAGGAGCAAGATAGGCAAAATGGGATGGCAACATGGGACAGATAAAGACGAAAATAAAAGCAGGGAAAACGGACCATAGTGACCGAAGAGAACAGGCGGGGTATCTAAAAGAGAAAAATGGAAACAGGCGAAGGCAAAAATCGAGAAAAAAAAGGAGCTAAAAAGTGCTGGGAAAAGACGAAAACTGGAAACGGAAAAAAAGGAAAGGGGAAAGGGAAGAGAAAAGGCGGAGAACGGAAGAGAAAGTTACAAAAAATGAATGGAAGACAAGAGGAAAAACAAAACTGAAAATAAGAAAAAATGGAACAGTAAATGAAGAAAAACGGAAAATGATACAGAATAAAAGGAAAACGAGAGAAAAGAGAAAAAACGGTAAAAAAGAAGAAAAGTAAGAACAAAAGGCAAGAAAACGAAGAAAAAAGGAGCAAAACGTGGAAAAACTGGACTGGAAAAGATAGAAAGAAGAACAGTAGAGAGATAAAGAGATCGTCTGTTTTTCAATGTTAAATTCAATTGCTAGCATGATTTCAAACCCAATTTCAATTCCAATTTCATGTCCAATTTCAAATGAACATTTTAAATTCTCTTTTAAGTCCGATATCATGTCTAATTCCATGTAAAATTATCAGCCCACATTACTCCAAATTTAAGTCCAATTTTAAGTCCAATTTGCATTTTAATTTGAAATTAGCCGATATTTTTGTGATGAGTAATAATAGACACCATCCTACGCTAACTCGATTTTCCAGGCCGTAACATTTTTCTGAAAATTCGGGTGCAAGACCTTCTGTTTATGTCTTAAAATATTTAAAATCGTTTATAGTTGTAATTAAGGAAAACATTAGATACGGTCATTTATAAGTAGAATTCATTTGAAGAGATATTAGACTACTTATATTGAGATATATTTGTAGCTACTGTCCATACTGTCCTTAATCGCATATCAGTCCAATTTTCTATGCAGTTTCCTATCTAAATGGGACTGTTATGCGATCCACGACAGCATACCAGTCTACGAAACCAGTGCAAATATTCCCGTGCCAGCACTAATGCCACTACAAGTTAACGCGGATTTGGCCATAATGGTCCATCGGTTACCAGCCAGTATATTTAAGCTGCTATTGTTTCGAATCACGACCAGCCTGTGCAGGCTCACTTCATCGTTTATCATTATCTCCCTGCTCCAGTGAGGCAGGCACCTGTCAGCGATGTTTTGCTCCGATTCACCGCTAATCCTATCAACAACTTTTCGTGTGCCTCCCCGATAGCCGACTTTACTTGTATTGTAACAGCTTGGTCGGTCAGTTGCTTTGTTAAGCCTTAATGTTCTCCTGTAGCTTGAAAACGATACATTTTCTAACTACCTTACTGAACGAACAAGAAATAAATTAGATAATGGCCTGTACTTACAAAAAGGTGATTAAGATTACAACTATAGGCTCCAGCACGGGAGCAAAAACCTTGAATCTATTTATAGTCAACCATTCGTTCGGATCTGTGGGCTAATATATTCGATCTAATTATAGTCCCAACGAAACGTACCTCATCGCAACCAGCATGCTTAGGCCATAATCAATCAAATTCCTTCTCGCAGCACACCCACCAATTGGTTAATACCCGTACAGTACGTCACCGGTGACATTGCATTCGCCTGATGACGGTATTTTCTCTCCATTTCTTTCAACCAAGCACTCTTTCAACATATTTATTCCGTTACGGTCTCCGGCTGACGTACTGACAGACACTCTTCCGCCGCCCACGACCGACCACGGAAGGGATGATCGCGCCGAGCAAACGGAGGACGAGAACGGTTAAGTACAGCTCTCGCACGTCGTCGGTCGAGTAAACTTTCGCTTCCTGATGCTGACAGCGCAAATATGTATTCCCTTCTCGCCACTGCGTTGCTGCTGCCAGCTGATCTGACAGCACGGAAAGGAAAAATATCACATTTCGGTCCCCCACAGGTGACGGTAATCGGTTTCAAATGTGCAATCTTCTTTTCTGCTATTTTGCAATAATTCTTGTGACATAGTAAACGAACGTCACAGCTGGATGTTCCAGAGCTTTTTTCGCAATTAAAGTGAACCAATGATAAATGATAAAATCACTTATCAACTTCGTTACGGTGCCAAAAAGAAAAGCTTCATTGCGCCGTTCTCGTGCGTAACCGTTTGTAAAAGCGGTTCCCGTGTGCTCTCCCTCCCTCCCTCCTGGCTTGTCAGCCAAGACGATTGAGCTGTCTATGGGGAAAAATTCCCATTATATCATCAAGAAATGGATACTCTGCCGGCACGGCGGCGCGCCGTACCGTAGTTTGGTAGACCTATATTTACGGTTCGTTAGTTCGCTATTCTCTTTCATCTTTACCATTTCCGTCCTCCCGGTCGGTATCTGGTTGAATATTTTCCACCCAGGACCCAGCAGCGAGCGACGCACACACCCCCCTCGGGGGAGCACGATCCGAAACAGGTGACCGCCGGCGTGCACGTGCTCCACGGAGAAAAACTCCAACAGGGCGGAACGGCAAGAAAACCACAATTTCCAACGCTTCGTCGACCGGCACCGGGGAGAAGGATAAAATCCATCGCGGGTGACGGAACCTTCTCCGCCGTAGTGCCGTACTGCCGTATGTTGAATCACTTTAAATTTGTTGCGCAGGCTGTTTCGCTGATTGGATGTGTGGGTCTGTGGATGGCACGGACGTGGGCGCGGACGCAGCCTGTAAGCTGCTGTGTGGAAAACTGCGGAAACCATTTTCTGAACGAAAGTAGATTTTTCCTCTGGCGAGACGAGTCTACTGGAGCGTACGATATGCATTGGAAAATCGACATTGAATCGACCGACAGACCGACCGAATATTGGCTGGCATTGGCATTACGATGTTGCCTCATAACGATTTCCATATCACGGTGAGCACGTCTGTGCTGACAGTAAGCGAAATGTTTGACACATCAATTTCGGTGGATTTGTAACATCGTGGATTTGAAAGCTGAATCGTATAGGAGGGTGAGGGAAGAAATAAAATGTGCGCAATATTTTCATTGAAGTTGATATTTTTTAAATACAACAAAAGTCTAATAATAGAAGTTTTTTGAGACTTTGAAACTTGAATATGCATAATAATTTATTTGAGCTTAGCAGTAATAATAGCTTAACAACTTTCGAGGATAGGCAAAATAACATAATTGTTCTGTTCAGACTGTTTATCAATTTTCATTTGCATTAAAAATAAGCAAAAATTAGATTTCATTTCCAGGTGGAATGAAATAGATGACCAATTTATCGTACAAAACAGATCAAATGGTCTGAAAATTTTGTACTTTGTTCAATAGACTTATGAACGAAAACAGTTCTGTTTCCGAAAAACTTCCTAGGATACTTTACATTTACTCAATCGGCTATTTTAAAAATTCATAATACTTGAAGTAAGCATCATAGATCAAAAATATTATTTATAACGATAGTTTTTACAATCGACCGAGGGGACGGTAGAAGAAAGTAATGAAATAACGATATAGTGTCCGAATAGAGTGGGTCAAGACGTGAAGGCAGGGTCATTGAAGCAACGCTTATTAAGTATCTTTACTTCTTACCCAAGCTGCAGAATCCGCTAATTGAACCAAGCTATAATGGGAGCCAATTATAACATGTTGAGTTCGAAATCACGGACGCGAAGCCGAATGGGCTTAAGGTTGAATGGATACGGGGCCGATAAAACCCGAGGTACGAGTGATATTAAAAAAATTTACAGTCCACTGGTCGCTTCTTAATACTCAGTTCAATGATGTTAAAGCTATATGGAATTATCCGAAGTTCTGCGGGTTTAGGAATTTTCTACGGATTTACGCATCGGGTGCTTGTATCTCCGTATTTTCATAAACTCTACGGAAAACTTTGAATTACATCCCGAAAGGCATAGCTTAATTCTAGTAGACTTCTTTTGTGAGAAAGCAACGAATAGTAGGTTAAAGAAGGTTTGCTCGAATGATTAGTGAATTTAATGAAATAGTTACACTAATGCCTTCACGCCATAAAGACGAAAAAAATGCGATGAGACAAAAAAGTAATGAAAAGATGACGAATATACGATGAAAAATTGACGAAAAGATAATGAAAGATTATAAAGTTCTACAGAAAATTACAACGAAAAAATGACTAACGATGAAGACACTAAAAAGATAACAAATTTCATGTTTTGACAACAAATTGAACGACGCAAAAATTGCATAAAAAATTACGAAAAGACAAAACAACAGCGAAAAACGATGAAAAGATGACAAAATGACGTATTATCTCGAAATAACTAAGAAAAGACGGCAAACAGATACTAAAACAACCATAAAAATAATTATAAGAACAGAAACGAAGTGATAAAAACAGGCATCCAAAATCAACGAACAGATGACGAAAATAAAATGATAATAAGACGGCATAAAGATTATGAAAAGACAACAAAAATACGATGGAAAGATAACAAAACGACGATTAATGTGAACTAAAGAAAACAAATAGTTGACTAAAAGACGGCGAAAAGACAGCTAAAAGATAACAATAACATGATAAAAAAACGACGAAAGAAGAACAAAAAAAGCAAACCGACATCAAAAAGACGACAAAGAGGCGGCGAAAAGACGACTGAAATATGACGAAAGATGTCTAAAAGTCTTAAAGATGCTTATACTCGAGCCTTTTTTCGAAAAGCAATTTTTTTTCAAAATTCACAAAACTTTATTGAAAATTTTACTGATTTTCTTTTTTAAAAACAAATAATATTTATAACAAAACTATTATGATGTCACGAAAATTCCCAAAATCCTAAAATGCTACAAGACTAAAATACCAACTGTCTGTCTGTCTGTCCTATCTGTCCTGTCTGTTCGTCTGTCCCGTATGTCTGTCCCATCTGTCTCTTAATCCCGTCTGTCTGTCCCATCTGTCTACCTGTCTGTTTGTCCCGTCTTTCGACCAACAGACAGACAGGTGGGACAACCAGACATACGGGAAAGACAGACAGACGAGACAGACAGACAGACAAACGGGACAGACACACAGACAAACGGGACATGCAAGCAGACGGGACAGACAGACAGGAAAGACAAACAGACAGACGGGATAGATGGGACAGGCAGACAGACGAGACAGACAAACAGGTGGGACAGATAGACAGAGGGGTCACATGGAACAGAGGGACGAGACAGATCGAAAGCCGGAACAGACAGGCATACGAGAGAGATAAACAGACGTGACAGACCGACGCGATGGTTGGGATGACAGACAGACAGACAGGACAGATAGATAGGCACGAACATAAACACAAATGGGGCAGACGGACCAACCTTACAAATGGACAGGCGGAACAAACAGACAGACGGGACAGAGAGACAGACAGACAGACGGGATGAAAGGGGCAGGCAGATAGACGAGACAGACAAACAGGCGGGACAGGCAGACAGATAGACAGATGGGTAACACGGAACAGAGAGACGAGACGGACCGAAAGCCGGGACAGACAGGCATACGGGATAGGCAAACAGACGGGACAGATAGTCAAACAAGCGGAACAGACAGACAGATGAGACATGCAGGCAGACGGGACAGACGGGACAGCCAGACGAGACAGACAAACAGACGGGACAGACAGACAGATGGAACAGAGAAACGAGACAGACCGAAAGCCGGGAGAGACAGATATAAGGGACTAGACCAGACAGACAGACAAACTGAACAGACAGACAGACGGAGCAGATAGACAGGGTAGACAAACAGACAGGCAAGACAAACAGATAGACAGAACAGTCGGGACAAACAGATGGGACAAATAGGCTAACGGAACAGACAGACAGACAGACGGCAGGCAGACGGGACAGACGGGATTTCGACCAACAGACAGACAGACGGGACAGACAGGACAGACAGGACAGACGGGACAGACGGGACAGACAGGACAGAGAGGACAGACAACCCAGGCAGGACAGACAGGACAGAGGACAGACAGACAAATGAGGCAGACTGACAAACAGTCTATCTGTCTCCATTAAAATTCCAATATCTTAAAATCTTAAAATCCCAACAACCTAGAATCCTAAAATTCTGAAACCCCAAAATCCTGAAATTCTGAAGTAGGCAAAAAGACGAAAGACGGCAAAACTACTATAGAAAAACACCAGAATAACACCAAATAAGCGACAAAAAAATATAGATAATAAAAACGATGAAAAGACCATAAACAGATGCATAAATAAATAGATGACAAGAAATCACAAAAATACGCCATTAAGAGCAATTAAAAACGCCACAAAACACGATAAAAATGGAATATATTGCATTAAACGAAGGAAAAGATACCTAACAGCCTGAGGAGCGTTTAACGAACGTTAAAAAGACAACAAAAAAGGCAAGGAAACGACTGCAAAATGCGACAGAGCGACACGCAACAAAACAAGACGAAAATTTAAAGACAAAAGACGAAAAAACCAAGCAACCCAAAATGAAAGCTGATTTCCTGTTTTCTGTTTTCTGTTTTCTGTTTTCTGTTTTCTGTTTTCTGTTTTCTGTTTTCTGTTTTCTGTTTTCTGTTTTCTGTTTTCTGTTTTCTGTTTTCTGTTTTCTGTTTTCTGTTTTCTGTTTTCTGTTTTCTGTTTTCTGTTTTCTGTTTACTGTTTCTGAATTTTGAATTTGAATTTTCTGTTTAAAAATAGTAAATTTTGAATTTGAATTTGATTGATGATTGATGATTGGTGATTGATGATTGATGATTGATGATTGATGATTGATAATTGATGATTGATGATTGATGATTGATGATTGATGATTGATGATTGATGATTGATGATTGATGATTGATGATTGATGATTGATGATTGATGATTGATGATTGATGATTGATGATTGATGATTGATGATTGATGATTGATGATTGATGATTGATGATTGATGATTGATGATTGATGATTGATGATTGATGATTGATGATTGATGATTGATGATTGATGATTGATGATTGATGATTGATGATTGATGATTGATGATTGATGATTGATGATTGATGATTGATGATTGATGATTGATGATTGATGATTGATGATTGATGATTGATGATTGATGATTGATGATTGATGATTGATGATTGATGATTGATGATTGATGATTGATGATTGATGATTGATGATTGATGATTGATGATTGATGATTGATGATTGATGATTGATGATTGATGATTGATGATTGATGATTGATGATTGATGATTGATAATTGATGATTGATGATTGATGATTGATGATTGATGATTGATGATTGATGATTGATGATTGATGATTGATGATTGATGATTGATGATTGATGATTGATGATTGATGATTGATGATTGATGATTGATGATTGATGATTGATGATTGATGATTGACGATTGATGATTGATGATTGATGATTGATGATTGATGATTGATGATTGATGATTGATGATTGATGATTGATGATTGATGATTGATGAAAGATGATTGTTGATTGATGATTGATGATTGATGATTGATGATTGATGATTGATGATTGATGATTGATGATTGATGATTGATGAAAGATGATTGTTGATTGATGATTGATGATTGAAGATTGATGATTGATGATTGATAATTGATGATTGATGAAAGATGATTGATGATTGATGATTGATGATTGATGATTGATGATTGATGATTGATGATTGATGATTGATGATTGATGATTGATGATTGATGACTGACGATTTATGATTGATGATTGATGATTGATGATTGATGACTGATGATTTATGATTGATGTTTGATGATTACTCTTATCTAACTTAAAATTTTTGATAATTGTAACCAACTTTGAAAAGGAAGAAAATGTTTTATTTTTCAATATTTTGCTATTTATTCGATTTAGCCAGAAATTTCACCAATGTTCAACCAATTTTTTTAACTTTAAGTGCTAAGAAAACTATATATGTTAATCAACAGTTCTTTTTTGCAACTTTAAACTGACAAATTTGAAGTAAATCGAAAGGCTGTGTAAGGTTTTTACATTAAATACAGGAAAATCGGTAGTTTGCAATGTTTGCTTGCTGCTCCTTGGACTGGTAAACATTTTATTTACCAACGAAACTACCTGTTAATATTTGTATGTCGCATCCTCAAAACAATAAAATGTCTCAACAGGTCTTGCTTTTTCCAACTAGAAAAATACAGTTTATACCCTGCGAATGAGCAGTAGTGCTGCCACAGCTACCGGCACTAAAGACGTCATAAAAACCGTAATCCAACGAGCAGGGTGCTTGTCTGCCCTTTTCACAGTCGGAGATATTTTAACGACCAACTCGGCGATTTATTGTTCATCCACTTAATCCAGGAAGGGATAATGACGATTTTAAGCTAGATAAGTTTCCACATAAATACCCGCGTAATGATGCTACTTCATGGTGACGCCCTCCCACCCGGAAGTAAGATGTTCAACATCGTGTTAGAGCCTATCTAAACTGTTAACGATTAACTTCATCCATCTTGTGGCTGACGTCAGAAGAGCCATTAACATAAATTAAACCAACCGAAATCTGATTTTTTGGGAGGAAGTAGATATCGCCGCCAATCCAACAGGCAGACAGCTTGCCTGAATCGAAGCACCGATCGAAAATCATCCTTACTCCTCGATCTGTCTGCAATTCTTGGTATGCACATCCTTGAGAAAAGTCAACGACAATTGCTAGCGTGATTGTTTCCGCTTCCCGACGCTCTTGCTTCGCAAGAAGCAATAAAATCAACGCAACGACGCCCGCCGATGAATCGCGACGACTCGCGGAGGAAAAGAAAAGCCATCTGCCTAAGATGGATTGTTCGTTCGGTTCGAGTGACGAGACAAGAGCACTCCCGTAGAAGAACTACCTAGAATCGTACGTGTTTGCTGATTGATAAAAATTGCTTTTAAAAAACGATTTTTTCGAGCCACATTAATCGTCAATAATACGTAAATCCTGTTCATTGTGTGTACATAATTTGCAGTAAAAGTTAGAACGAAAATTCCTAACGGGACAACATTTTTTTACGGTTCTCAATCCGAATCACTGATGTGTTTGTGGACATAAGTGACGGCATAAGTGACAGCGCAAACGACCGTAACTCCCTCGACAAAGCTTTCGAATCTGTTACAGGACTACTCCATTCGAATGATGGGTTAACCTCCATCGGAACTCTCTCTCTCTAAGCTACCCAACATTCGAGTCGACATACGGGACATACTTTGTGTTGACACGAAATGTGCAACCCTTTTGCCATTGTTGTGATTTCATTGCAGATCCCGGGCATAAATCTTCTTCGATATATGGAAGGAACCCATGGCATCGCCACCGCGCCCGCCGTCGACCTTGCCCGCATCACACTAACAAGGACGCTAGACGAGAAAGTAGAGGAAAAAAAGAAAATGGAATTTTTTACGTGATGCCTCTTGTGAACACATGGAATGCATGAAATTGTGAACCTCTCGAATCGTTTCCCGGCAGCGCAGCGTTGTTGCTCCAGGTTCGAAGGTGGTTTGCAATTCGGTTCTGCATCCGTACTTTCAGATGACAAAACATTCCTGGCCGTCAGGTCTCAGGTGTCGTGAAAAGCGAGTTTAATTAAGTTGAAATAATACGGTTTGTGGCACCGACGTGGCAGAACTCGTGAAATTGGCGTTGGCGTTTTACGGCAGTCGGTTGCATCGAAGAAATGTTGAGATCATTGCTTAAGAATAGTAAAACCAAATGAATTTCACAATGCGACTGAAAATTAAATTGAATTTAATGCTAAAGTATTATTATATTGGATCAGATCAAACATTGGAAGGAGCCCCTTCAAAGCAAATATTTTAATGCACCTTTCTCCCTTATTGCAATTAACAACGTTATCCGCACCGGTGGTTACCGAATCATACACAATGGAAATATTTTCTCTTTGTGCTTTAATTTTCGGCAAACAATCTGTAATTTAATTGTTCCCTCTCGTTACTAATTTGCTTTCAGTTTTTCACTGAACAGCCAGATAGCCGCACAGTAAATTTAATTAAAAATTCATCTGGTTTGGGGCCTTCTCACAGTAGCTGCATAACTCCTCTCAAACAAATGGGGAAAATAATAATACCCCAGTGCACAGTTGGCATGCATGTCCGATTCATTAAGGTATCGTAGAAAGAAAATTACTTTCGTTCTTCACCACACTTTTAATGAATGTAGAAGCTAGAAGTCGGCGCGCCAATTCTCCTGGCTGTGATCCTTGAAATGGACCGGCCATTGCATTGGCCACCGGCCGCCGGGTAACCAAAACCACAACACCGCGTGAACCACTTGCAGTTTGCTCCGACGGACCAGGCCGGGCTGGGCCGGGGTCAGATGGGATGCAAATTTTCACCTGCGCCAACATCACAGGTTGCTGCTGACAATGGTTCCGGTTTACCTGATAAATGTTGGCTTCCGTTCAGGACCGGGAACCGCCCCAGCCAAACCGAACAGGTGTATGCCATTAGGGCACACAGGATATTTATTTCTGATGCGTATGTGAAGCGAACTGGCCAACTGGTTGTTGATTGTTACCAGTTGGATAGTCTAGCAAAAAGCTGCACCGTAGCACGGAACCAGTTTGGTCGGTGCGGTATGTGTCTGCTGAACCGTTTTGATTGTTGAGAAAATTAGCACTGCTCGTTGCGGTTGGTGGACTTTCATTGTTTGCTCGTTATCTCAACAAGCTAAGTGGGTTATTTGTGAAAAGTTTGCTAGCATTTCACAGTTTTTTGCTGAAATCTGTTTTATTGATTTATTTATAACGCTCACTGGAATTGTTTCCGAATACAATTTGATACCGTTTCTTATGAAGATAACTTTCAAAGTGTTGCGTATTGCTTGGTTGCTTTATTGTATGTAGTATCTCATGCAATCACCTTAGTCAGAGAGAACTTATTTCAGCTGATAGCTAACGAATGTCATAGATTGTACACGTAAAGGAACGAAAAATTCCACGGTACCGACAAGTTTCACATCATTCTATCATGAAGAGAGAAACGACCCCATCACTGGAAATACGTCCCGAATTTTCGATATTGCTTCCCTTCTTCTAGAAGGGATATATTTTCCGATCAAAATGGAATTTGCATATTGTTCTTTCGTTTGATGAAGACCTAGAAACGAATGAAATTCTAGGTGGAAATGTGACGGAAAAAGGCAATCATCTATTTATCTGCGATCGCATCGTTGCCAACCGTCTTCATCCGTTCGAAAAATGCAAAATCAAAAGCAAAAAATGAAAATCCGTCTTAAATTCTGAACGTGTGTCTTCGTTCCTAATTTAGTCAGATCGGGTCTACTATTAATTAATGTCATAGGAAAATCTCAACTTACAATATAAGTCATTAATGTGCCTTAGAACCAAAAAAAAATTTTATTCTTTTACTTACTCACATCTACATTTCTTAGTTTAGGGAGTTACATTAGTGATTTGACTTGATTTTCCCATTATTAGACAGTTGTCGCCCTGGTAAAATGGGCGGGATTGTACTCCGCGTACTCAGACGGTATCCGCTTAACCTTCCGTTCTCAGTCATACACTAGCGAGGCCTGACATAAACTAAAGGTGGGGCACCCTTTCCTTCCGAAGAAAGTTTTGGCCCGGAAAAAGGGAGGAATCGTAGGAAAGCGAATCTATGAATTTACTGGAATTGACTTAGATTTAGAATTGAATTTGAAATTAAACGATATAAATTTAAATTTGATTTAAAATTGGACTGAAATTAGATACGAAATTGGGCTTTGAATCGGACATGCAGTTTAACTGGAAATTGAGCTTGACATTGGACATTAAAGTAGACTTAAATTGGATTTCAAATTCTCACTTAGAATCGGGTTTACAATGGACTTGAAATTTAATGCCAAATTAGGCCAGAAAATGAAAAATGAAATTAAACCTCAGTTGGAATTTGGTTTTAATCGCTATCACTTGTTCACGGCAGACAATGTGTCAATGTGACGATTGTTGAAATTAAGATATCTGCGGCACCGTTTGCGGAATTTTTCAATTCTTTGGAATGACGCCCTATCTCAAACTGTCAAAAAGCTGTCTACACACATCTGGCAAGACAAAGCGCGAAGGAAGGAAAAAGAGCGGAATAGCCGAAAGAGAGGGTCATTGCAGCGACGCTTATTAAGTTTGTATAATGTTTACTATTGTTGTTAGTTTTTTAAATTTATCCAGTAATGAATAAACTTTTTGTACCAATGGCATATTTATTTTGCTGTATGTCATTGGTGCGGATAGCCAATTTGGCAACTGAATATGAGGCAGGTGGATATAGGAAATTCAATAACAACGGTAATGATGGCAATGAGAGTGGGCAAGGTACTGTAGCGTGTAGTAAGTCAATTGTAGTTGATTTAAATGAAACACCAGTTAACTTGGATATTATTTGCAATATATTTTTAAATCATGAAAAAGGAACTATTTCAATTAATTCTAATTAAAACTAAACATGAACCACTAAGAATCACTTTTTACCTCCAACTTCCTTCGTAATTTTTGTTTTTGTTCATAATTCACCACCATTCTCACCTTGGTGGTTTCTGCTATCATGTTGGAGAACCAAGGACAAGGATTTATTCTTGGTCGCTTCCTCTTTTTACCCACACATGATGGTACGGCCTTTCCTTGATGGTCCGGTTGCACTCTAAGCTCAATCGCACCATTAGCACATCGTCATCGGCATAAATTAAGACGTAAACATCGGCAAGTAGTTCCGGAAGCTCGTTCATGATTGTTACGAAAAGTAATGGACCAAGATGGCTCCCTTGGGGTACACCAGACCTAACCGGATACGGCATTGATTTATTCTTGTCGGTCTTGACATATTGCGATTGGTTTCTTAAATAATCGTCAATCTACTGTAGATTCATTCCGTCTGTTCCATATTTTGGTAACACAGCTGTAATCGCATCTATATTAATTACATCAAACGCCTTTGACATATCCGTTTAGATTGTGTCCACTTGATAACCATCCATCATCCATTGCGCAGTTCTTGAGACAAATCCTGATTATTCTTCTCCGTTTTTTTCCTCCAATTTTTCTATTTTCTAGATCCATTTTTTTCCTCCCATGTCTTTTGGTTATTTTTTGTCTCGTTTCCATTTTTCGTCCTTGCTTTTCGTCTTTTTTGGCTTTTCTGTTTTCGTCTGTTCTTGGCCGTTCTTCCTCCTTATTAGGTTTTTGCGTTTCCTCCTTTTCTGTCACGTTCTGTTTTTCTTTTTCGATGCTTTTTTGTCTTCCGTTTCCGTTTGATTGTTCTATTCCGATTTAAATGTTCTCGTTTTTCAGCTTTTTTATCCCACTTTTTTCTTTTTTTCTCCGCATTCCCTATTTCTGTCCAGTTTTTCCTAATTTTCTTTATTCTCTTCATGGTTTTTCTTACTTCTGTCTCGTTTTTATTCTTTTCTTTTCCGTCTCAATCTTTTTCTGTCTATGTTCTGTCCTCTCGTTTTTTGTCTCGCTTTCCCTCCCATTTTCTACTTTTACTCTTTTTTATGCCCCGCTTTCCCTCCCATTCTTTCGGTTTTCATTGTTTCATGCCAGAGTTTGTTCAGTTGCTGTTGTTTTATTGCCGTTTTTTCTGCTTGTCTTATTTTTTCATCTTTTTTGCTTCTTTTTCTGGAGAGCAGCAGAAGGCGAACGAACTATCTATAAATCCTAATGTTTCTAAAGTTTTCGCCTTTTTCTCACTGTTTTTATCTCCTTTCCTTCTTGGTTTTTGTCTTCGTCGGTTCGGTTATACCTCTTTAAAATACCCCGTTTTTCTTTTTTTTTCTGTCATGTTTATGCTATTTTGGTTTGGGTTTTTCTCGTTTTTCCTGCTACGTTTTCGACCTTTTACTTCATTTCTCTTTTGCATTTTCAACCCCTTTTTTCTGTTTACTAGTCTCGTTTTTTGTTTTCTGCCCAGTTAACATTTTTGATTTCATCTGTTCCTTTCTTCTTCTTATCACATCTTCCTGCTATATCGTCTTCATTTTATCCAATTTGTCTTTCGGTTTCTTTTTTATCTCCATTTTTCTTTTTTATTGTTCTTGTTTCTCAACTTTCCTGCATCTGAACTTTATTCTTTTCTGTTCCTCTTTTTCTATGCTGGTTTTGCTCCTTTTCTGCCCAATTTGTACTTATTTTTTCACTTTCTTCGTTTCCTCTATTGTTTTCTCCCCAGTTCTTTTTCTGTTCAGTCTCCTCTTTCATTTTACGTCATTTCCTTTCCTTCTCCCGTTTGCTTCTTTTCAACTTTTTCCCCGTGCCCTTTTCTGTATGTTTCTGCACTGGTTCTAACTTGGATTTAAATTGCACTTGAAATTGTCCTTGGACTTGAAATCAGTGTTGAAATTGGACATGAAATAAGAATTATATTTAAGCTTAAATTAGGCCTGAAACTAAACTTGAAATTTAATTTATAACTGGACTTGGAACTGGAACTATTTTTACAACAATTTAATCGCAAAAATTAAGAACTATGAACTTCTGAATTACAGAATTATTTTTTTTATATTGAATTTAAAAGAAGGTGGGGTACATGGTCCACAGTGTGCTCCAGCCTGGTCACACCAGTGCACAGTGGTCCAATCAGCGAAATACGTGATCGTTTGATATTGCGCCAAAACGTGAAGTTTTTCGCATATAGTGTCTTTAGGAACATTCCTTGATATAACAAGCCCCTTCTTGTGAGAGAAATCTGTGGGTGATTAATTCCCTTAAAAGTGAGATAAGAAATTTATTTTCTCGTACATTCGAGATACAGGTTTGGTACTTTCGGCAAAGTTGTAGTAAATATCAATGCAAACAACTTTGTCAAAGACACTATACTTGTATCTCTTCATGGAAATTATCTATGAAGCGTTATTCGTGGACAAACCCTTCAAAACAGTTTTTAAACCCTGAGTTATTCTGGTCAACTTTTACGTGTTCATAGTGTTCTAGAAAGTTGTTTATTTTGCTAAAATCAACGTTTTTGTAGAACATTATTATGCGTGATTTTTTGCAGTTTCGGAGATTTTGAGCATTTTTGATGAAAAATAGTACAACTTTTAGCTTAAATATTTACCAAGGTGGCAAATAGTGGCAGACCAAACAACTCCTACTTAAAAGTACAACAAAAAACCTTTAAAATCAAGTGTCAATTGACTGTATCTGTTTGTATCCTCAAAAGTTATAGTTGTTTTAAAAATCCTTCACTTTTGTTTTAAAAAACATGACTTTATCGAACAATTAAAATGTACTTCGGATGCAATAAACGCCATTTTGTTTATGTTGACAATCTCTTTCTAACAAGTTTTTCAATTTTTTCGCCTATTTTCGAGTCGAAAATGAATGTAGACTCAAAATTATTTGACGCAAATAATAACAGAAAAGCTTCCAAACAACTAACTTAAGTCTATTTTGTTCAATACCTTTGATTGGTGTCTTTTCAAAAGATCCCGCTCATAATGGGCTGGTACCAAATGTCCGAAACACAAATGGTCGAACCACGAATGGCCGAAATCCAAATGACCGAATTTCAACAACAGTCACAGAAGACCGAATTTTCTCGGTCTATTTAATTAGAAAACACGAATTGACAAGCAGTTAACAATTAACTTTACTCAAACAAAAAATAAAATAAGCAACGCATCTTTTTGTTGTACTTTTAAGTACGAGTTGTTTGATCTGCCACCATTTGCCACTTTGGGAAATATTTAAGCTCAAAGTAGTACTATTTTTCATCAAAAATGCTCAATATCTCCGAAACTTCAGAAAATCACGCATAATAATGTTCTACAAAAACGTTGATTTTAGCAAAATAAACAACTTTCTAGAACACTATGAACACGTAAAAGTTGACCAGAATAACTCAGGGTTTAAAAACTGTTTTGAAGGGTCTGTCCATGAATAACGCTTCATAGACAATTTCCAGGAAGAGATACAAGTATGGTGTCTTCGACAAAGTTGTTTGTATTGATATTTACTACAACTTTGTCGAAAGTACTAAACCTATATCTCGAATATACGAGAAAATAAATTTCTTATCTCACTTTTAAGGGAATTAATCACCCAAAGATTTCTTTCACAAGAAGGGGCTTGTTATACCAAGAAATGTTCCTAAAGACACTATATGCGAAAAACTTCACGTTTCAGCTCTATATCAAACGATCACGTATTTCGCTGTTTGGGCCACTGTGCAGTGCAGGCATATGAACTGGCTAGCGACATTACCGCGACCAATGCAGTGACTTTATAGAACTTTTCTTGATATTAGGCCAAAAATATAGACTTAGCGAAAGTGAGAGTTGAACTCACAGCTCCTAATCTCTAGGTGAGCGTGTTGTTTAACCAATTACACCACTAAGCCGTCTATTGGCTGTCTATAGCACGTATCTTATCGGGCTAAACTGACCATAGTTAACTCTCCGAGCGTCACGATGAAGGAAATTCCTAGTACGAAGAGCCCTTTCCGGAGCGTATAGATTCAGCGGACAGTCAATATGTCCGATCAGGAGCTTAGCAACAAACAAAACTTGAGTAGCCGTACGCCTCTTTTCGAGGGTTTCAAGTCCTAGCAATTTGCATCGGCTTTCATATGGAGGCAAGTCCAGCGGGTTGCTCCACGGTAGCATCCGAAGAGCATAACGGACAAACTTTGTTTGTATTGCTTCAAACCTCGCAATCCAGCTAGCTTGAAACGGGCCCCAGACTATTGAGCAGGTTTCGAGTAATGATCGTACCAATGCGCAGTATAGCGAACGAAGACAAACCGGATCGCGGAACTCGTTAGCTATTTTAAAGATGAAACCGACTTGCCTGTTAGCTTTTGAGATGATCTCTTCAAAGTGCAAACGAAAGGTGAGACCACAGTCAAGATTCACTCCCAGCTCACGAATATGATTAACCCGTTGCAGTGCATGACCTTGAATAGAGTAATTAAAGGTAATCGGGTTCAGTTTGCGGTAAACGAGATAACACTGCATTCGGATACACTGATTGTTAACAAATTATTCGTACACCATGCCTCAAATAGGTCAACCAACTGCTGCAATCGCAAACAGTCAAGTGTGGTTTTTATTGACAGGTACACACTTAAAAAACTCAGCAAAATTTGCCGAGATTTGAACAGCCGAGCGTTCGGTAAAGATTTCAGTTTTGCAGTTCGACGTTTACGGATCTTTACTAATGTTTGGCATCATAAAAAATTTTGCCGAACGCTCGGCTGTCCAAATCTCGGCAAAATTTTGCTGACTTCGGCACTTTTTTTTAAATGTGTATATCTTAACATCGTCCGCGTAAAGCAGACGACATCCAGCAGGCAGCACTATAGAGAGCTCGTTGATGAATAGTGTGCAAAAGCAAAGGGCCCAAGTTGCTTCCTTGTGGAACCCCTGATAGATTACAAAACAGTTCCGATTCTACCGGACCGATTTTGACGCATAAACTACGGTCAGTGAGGTAAGACCTCATCCATCTGATAAAAGCGACAGAAATTCCAAGTTTCTCCATACGATCCAACAATATCGCGTGATCCACACGATCGAAGGCAACTTTTAAGTCTGTATATATAACATCCACTTGCGCATTTTCCTCCATGACGTTTAGGCAGAATGAGACAAACTGCGTTAGATTAGTGGCAACTGATCTTCTAGGGAAAAATACATGCCTGTCAACGGATAAGTACTGCGAACTGCACATAAAAAGTGCATCGTGGACTATGATTTCCAACACTTTCGAGCAGGCACAAAGTGATGTGGTACCTCGATAGTTTTCCACGTTCCTCTTAGCTCCTTTTTTGTGCACGGGAAACATAATGGATTTTTTCCATGAGACCGGAGAGAAGTTTCGAATAACAACGCCCGCCCACTGGCGTATAAAATCAAGTTATTATTTTCTAATCTAATCTAATCTAATCTTACACTAACGCAGCCAATTCTGGAAGGCATTCTGGAAAATGACGATTACTTGAATCAATCATTTTTCTTGTCAACGGCAAGGCCAAGTGCGCAGCCAAGGAATCAAGTGAAACCAGAAAAAATACCTAATTCCATTAAACTCCTTGAAATCAAGGGGAAGGAAGAAAGCGTGGACCTCCCGTACCAAACGCTTCCCATATACATAGATAATGATTTATTTACAGTCGTTGGGAGTATCTTTGCATATAAAGGTTAAGTGATAGTCCGGACCCTCAGGGATGAACTAATGGCATTTAGACCAGAAACCAGGCTGCAATTGGCCAAGGATATAGCGCCTTATTTCGCCCTCTGAAAATAGATTAATTTGCCAAAAATATTAGTTTAAATCATATAATACTTGAAAATAAAGTCGTGTGGTTTAATGGTTACCTAAAACTACACATTTGTAAGGGTAGGAACTGAAAACCGCACGACCCCACACGCCACACCTCCTAGCTTGAATACTCAATTATACAAATTGAAGTATTTCCAGTATAGGCGCTAGGTACGGGCTTGGGATGGCTAGAGCTATGTTGGGCGCTTTTTCCTAGTTGCCTTCCCCATTTCATACCCTATAAAATCATGTTATTATTTTCATATCAAAATTTGTTACAACAGCCAACATACCGTCCAGCTTAATAACTAAAATACATATTGACAGGTAGTCGTGAGTTACCGAGTCACAACTCAGTTGGTTGAAACAACCAACAAGGTCGAAAAATTAATTTATGCTCAATTTAATCGACATAGAATGAATCTTCCTCGAATTAAATTCCCAACCCAACCATTTAGTCGTAAATTATCTTTCTTTTTGTTCCAGCTTTTTGTACCCCCACCGCTTTGTTTAGCTTCGAATGCATCCCATCTTTAGTAAACCAACCGAAAACTAAACAATTATTACTCAGAAAAGACCTTCCCCACCGACCATCCAGCGAACGGATGCGTCGAGTTACTTGAAACGGAAACTCGAACTTCAGCACGCTCTCGAAGTCTCGAATAAATGAACGTAGCAATTGGGCTGTAAATTTAAATCCTTTACTCCCTCCCGTGGGCACAATCTAAGCAGGTTGAAATGTTCACAGAGGGAAACGTACGAAACAAAGCCAATCGTTAGCCACACGGACTGCCCGGACCGACTACCCAGTCGGTGATGCGATGATGGTGGGGTGGTACGGTGTTATGCTGATCCCCAAAAGTGCACTCACCGAAGCAAAAGTTTGCAATTGATGTTTCGCTGCGGTCGCACTGTGAAATTTAATTGTAAATTGTAAACATTATTATTCCACTTTGATGTTGTTCGGCGGTCGGGTCAGTTTGCAGGGGAGAGCCCGAACCGATGAGTGTGCCCCCGGTTTGCACTTAATTACAGGTGGGAGTGCCAGCGGGAATAATGTATTACAGCCACAGGTTGGCATAATAATGATTACGGAAAGGCTGAACGATGGACCATTGTTATCGTTACAATTTTCGGGAAAAAAGGAGGAAATAATTATTCTGACAATAATGCAGGAAATTTGCGACCTCTATTTAGGAGTTTCGGTCTATTGTTTTAGATTTCTCAGTACCAGACGGGGTATGTTAGTTTAACATCTATTTAGATTGTGCATTGTTTTCCGCTCTTTCGTAGAAGGAAATAAGCGCTGGTGAACGTGTAGTTGTAAAAATGCCTCGAATTTTCTCGATGGTTAGCTGTATGTATATGGTAGAACAACAACGACGACGATGGCAATGATGAGGATGATTATTGTGCGGCTACGGATCTGCTTTCTTTCAGCTGGGTGGAAATATCCCGGCCAGCAGCAGGACTAACGAAGAAAATGGTGGGATTATATTCTTTCCAGCTGCATACCAGCGGAGTAGGCAATCATACAAAACCGTACAGGCTTGTTGTATGTTTATCTTTACGATATCCTTCAGCAGACGTGAAAACGTCTGGCACTGAAGCCAGATTTAAATAACGGTTATTGTTGGGGATAAACCGGATCTGGTCGTCGGAGGGAATAATATGTACGCGCACTACATTTTTAATGAACCTTTCCAATTACCCCGGCTCGATGGGAAACTCTCTTCAAGCAACGTCGAAGCTAAATTGGTTTCAGGTTTGTCCTGCCTAGTAATGTTCTCGCATGCAGGTTTATCGAGTACTTTCAAAATAATTAGCCATATACGACCCCTCAGTGTCCATCAAATTTTAGTATCATTTGTGTTTCCCAATTTCCCGATCAGATTGCATATTTTACGCTGGGGACTAGTAACCATCATTGCGGGGAGGCATTTTCCCTAAAACTCTACACCACGATAACCCCGGTTCTGTTCTGGATTCTGAAACCAAAATAAGCTGTGAAAGACCCTTTTCATTCAAAAGCTGTAGGTACCTACATGCCATTGTTCGAAACTGAATCTGTTCTCGTGGAATGGCATTTTTCATTGGACCTGCCAATAATAATTGGAATTGAATGCTTGGCTCTCATAGAAATATGAGCTCGATCAATAACACATATATCTGGAAATATTCAACATCGCCACCGGAATGTTTGCGATATAAAATAACGAACCACGAGCTTCTGCGAACGATACAATGTACAATGTACATACAATGTAGTTGCTTTTCAGTAGAGCGCAATTCTCGGAAAAGCAAGGCAAACACCTGCCTGCAGATCAAATGTTAAAAGCCCCGTTGGGTCGAAATTACCTGGGTAATGCTTTCCTTTGCTTTCCGCCGGTGGCCATCGACGGAGGATAGAAAAAAGGCTCCATTAGGCGAAACTTCAGAGTGGGTTATTCTTATTATGTACCTACCAGGCCACGCCATCATCAGAAAGGAATTGAAAACGGTTTCGTTACGCAATATTGCAATGTCCATAAAGCGGGGTGATTTTTCTGTGTAACATTGGACCGGTTTAGAATTCCAATTATCCTAGTGCCATTTTGGGATTTATTGCCGGATGATATTAGGAACTAATTCGTTCTCTTTTGAATAGGTTTTGAATCATTTGTATTTAATGGTTTTTTAACTCCACATAATATTCAGGTTACCATTTCAATCTAGCCCGAATACTATTGGCCAGAAGGGCACTATCCTTCGGGTTGTAGTATTCGTGGTAGTTCAAATAAAAGCAGAAAAATAAAAACATTTTATTTTGTGACATTAATATTTGCCCGCATGAACGCTGAGGGCAAAAATCTATATCAGAAAGTAGCGATTATTCGCCTCTTCCATTTTGATTAACGCTCTCCCGAGGTTTGCATTGTATCTGTAACGCTGAGCTTTAGCATTACTTTTGCTCCATGCAAATGTGTAACAGCTCCGGCCGACGGTAACAGCACTACTCTGTGCTGTGGCATGGCCGTAAACTTATGCCATCATCCTGATTAGTATGTACATACTGTACCTATACCTATACGATTCATGTTCAGCTATCAGCAAGAGGATCAAGCCATCCGATGCCGAATTAGTTCCACACGGGTTAATCAGCACCGCAGGCCACCCACTTTTCACGAAGAGTTTTACATTACCAACTCTAAATTGTTGCCATCGGAGACGACTGTCATTACCATGTCGTCGCCCCCATGGGAAACCATTACTGGAAGATAAAAATGATTTATTTGCAAGGTAATGTTCGGTAATATTATAGTGGATGCTTATCGTGGTCTCGAACAAGTATGCTAATGATTAGTCGAAACAACTTTGATACTTTGCACTGATACATTTTACAAGTTTGTATTGTGTGCAAACATAGAGTGTGTTAAAAATAAAAATGACGGTCAAACAAGAATGCATGTAAATCTATTCTATTGAAAAAGTTAAATTATTTAGTCTGAATTGCTGGACTTTTCATTTGCAACCACTTCATGCACTTTGTTCGTAGAACGCCAGTTTATTTGAAACTACATCTCGCTTCCAACATCCGATCTTTAGTTTCCGCTTGACGAGTGTCAGATATTTTTAAATTGGGCGGAGCTCTGGTATGTTGGGAAGGTCTTTGCCCCAATTCCGGCCGAAACAGCACGGAAATGTGACGGTTCCGATTACAATGAAAATGTCACCAGCCCTAACCATTTCCTAATGAATTTCATATGCTTGAAAATTTCTTCCAATTTTCCCCTTCCGGTTGCCGTGTTAAACACATGGCCCAGAAAACTGTTTGAAGCCTGCCTTGGCGTAGTAGGTATCGTCATAACCTACGCATTCGAAAATTGTGACAACTGTCGTGGAAAGCTGATTTAAATTACATTATTAGTAGACAGCACGATGCAGTGAACTGCAGTTAAATCTGTACTCTTCAAGAACCGCACCATAGAAGCGTCCAACGTGCTGGATGGCTCGACCAGTTGACTCGCCTGTGTCGAGACGCTCAACAAATTGGTGACGAATAGCCCAGAATCGAGTACAATTAAGATGAATTTATGATGTAGCTAGAGTCACATCGGCTCTATGCTACTAGAAGTAGCATGTGATTTTTGCAAGGGACTACCCGTCTACAGTGGCTGGCGCTTCCGAGGACGGGTCGCGGCCTGCGACCGTCTGACACCAAATTATCTATGAAACGTCATAAAATAATATTAAAAGAATCATGCTGAAGATTGGTCGTTATGCCTAGAGTGACTATATACAGAGTGGCGACAATGTCAAAATTGGAATGATAATTATCTGTCAGTGTCATTCCAATCGAGCAGACGACCTATCCAACGCGTATGCAGGAAAGAGAAAGAAAAACCTAGGATAAACCGCATTGCATACATTTGGGATGACTTGGCGCCACTCTGTATATAGTCACTCTAGTTATGCCAAATACCTTTATGTCAAATGGTGACGTATGATTCGGCCAATATTCCTTTATGTCAAACGATGTTATGCCAATTAGCATTATGCCAAATGACTTTATGCTTATGTGACCGGTGTTTTCATTACATTGTGACGGTGCGATGATTGGTTTGAGAGCGCATTCATAATAAAGTGAAATTTTGTATGTTATGCCTATCGTTCATTATACATATCATCCATTACGCTTATCCTCCATTAAGCCTAACGTCTTGTATGCCTAACGTCCGCATGCCTAAAGTGACAGCAAACTCTGAATTTAATTTTTGGTCGTAGTAGGAAAACAAAGGCTTAGGAATTCTAAAATAAAAAACTACAAGGTATACAGCCCTAAGAATTATACGAAAGGGTGACGTAGGACTATATCAGATCATTAGATCAAAAACTAAGGTAAACTGGATTTCTGGCATATGCATGTTTATAGGAATCTCTGAGTGCCATAGTTTAAGTGAATATTTAAAAGAGAAGAGCAAAATATTCAGATTCAATTCTTCATTGAATGCAATGGTGGCTTTGAAAATACATGGACGGGGGTTCAAAAGTACAACCCTGTAACCATTGCACAGTACGGATTTTTTCGAAAAAATTCCTTTATCTCTCAAAACAGCACTGGGCTAGAATCAATCTTTTGATGTCAAAACAAAGATTCAATTATGTGATAGTTGTTTACGACACGCATTTAATTCCAGCAGTTTTTGCCAAAAGAAGGGCATTTTACCCTACTTTTCCCGACATAAAATTGATCTTTTCTCACAATAAATATGCTTTCTTCAAGAGAAATCCGTTGACATGGCTTTTGTTTAGGAAACATGGTTGTTTCTTGTTGTTTTGGTAAAATAAATGGCATTTACCCTAGTTGGTGGTATATACTTTCAAACAGTTTGGTATTTGTTCACAGCACTTGATTGTTTCTTGCTGTTTTGGGCAAATAAACCTGAGCTGAGAAGATTAAAGAAAAATGACCAATTTTGCCGCGATCAAATACCCTGCCATCGAAATCTACATAAAGTTAGCTTTCTTGTGGCGAAATAAAAACGGATTTATCCCAGCGGGCTCCAGAGTTATTAAACAATATATCTCTGTACTCCTAAAAATGTAGGGTAAAATGCCCTTCTTTTGGCAAAAACTGCTGGAAATAAATGCGTGCCGTAAAGAAGCATCACATCACTGGAATCCCCATAAAATTAGCTTTCTTTTGATATCAAATTGATTGATCCTAGCTTAGCGGTATTTTGAGATATTGAGATAAAGGACATTTTTCCAAAAAAAAAATCCCCACTATGCATTGAGACATAGAGATTTCTTTTAAAAATCACTTGTGTGCATCATAAAGGTTGAAATAGTAATGAATTACTAGCCCACAGATTATTGTATTAAATATGATATGCGTAGCTTAACATGTTTCAATAATTTTACTTTAACTCGCTTGTGGCCTTTAAAAGGGCACAAATAACATTAAGCCAAAGCACGTTCATCGCAAATATGACGTGCCATTCGAATGTCCTTCTCTTTTGACATGACAAGCAAGTAAGTTAGCGGCGTCGATTCACTATCTTTTGCTCCGAAAAGGTTGTACTAGTTTACTTTCACAGCTTACCGCTTGTTACGTAGCAGAAAATATGGCACATATGCCTTCTGTTTTATTTCATGAGAGTCCTTATTCTCCTACCACAGAGGTGAGGGGCTTCAAACCATCATAAAATAAATTTGGTTCCATTTGCTTGATTGATTCTCGAGTTATGAGGAAATTTGTATTTCGTTTTTAAGGAATCCCCCCTTCTTAAATAAGGCAAAGGTCTTAATTCACCAGAGAAAACTCCTACCTCCAAAACCTCCCACATGCCAAATTTTGGTTCCATTTGCTTATATAGTTCTTGAGTTATGAGGAAATTTGTGTTTCATTTGTATAGGAGCCCCCCCTGTTAAAAGACGGATGGGTCTCAGTACACCATAGAAAACATGCTTGCCTTCTAAAACCCCCACATGCTAAATTTGGTTCCTTTTGCTTGATTAGTTCTCGAGTTATGAGGAAATGTGTATATCATTTGTATGGGAGCCCCCCCCCCCCTCTTAAAGAAGGGAAAGGCCTTAACTCACCATAGAAAAAAATTTTGCCTTCTGAAACCCCTACATGCCAAATTTGGTTTCATTTACTTGATTAGCTCTCGAGTTATGAGGAAATTCGTATTTGATTTGTATGGGAGCCCCCCCCCCCCTCTTAGAAAGCGAAAGGGTCTCAGTACACCAGTGAAAAAATCTTGCCTTCTGAAACCCGCACATCCCAAATTTGGTTCTATTTGCTTGATTAGTTCTAGAGTTTTGAGGAAATTTGTGATTCGATTCATTTGTGTTCAACTTGTGCCACCCCCCCCCCCCCCCCCCTCTTACGCCCTCCTTAAAATTGCTCTCTCACCCCCTCCATAAAATTGCTGATCATTTTATCTATCCAATAAATTGTTCAGTTTCGTTCAGTAGTTTAGTAGTTATTAGCATTTGAAATCTGTCCTTCAAACGTTACACTTCTGTTTTCGTTTTCACAAAGTGCTACCCAGTCCCAGTATAGTAAACAAAGACGTAGTCCTACGTCAAAAAGGCTATCGTAACTTTTCAGTCAAACTTGTTGTTGCTCTCTCTCGCTCTCTCTCTCACTTTCTCACACTCTCTCTAACTCACTCTTTTTATTTCACACTCTCTCTTTTACTCTCTAACTCACTATTTTTCTCTCACTCACTCTCTTTCTCTCTCACTCAATTACTCTCTTTCTCTCATTTACTCTGTTTCTGTCGCTCACTTAGTATCTTTCTCTCACTCAGTAAAACCATGGGTATAAACGTCTTGATGACTTTACCCTTTTTTATCGATAGACTCCGTAGCCAGTTATTAAAATATAGGACAATTACAGAGCTAGTGCAACGATCGTCCTGGCACACTCTCTCTTACGCATGACATTCGCTCTCTAGCACTCACATTCTTTTTCTCACTCTCTCTTACTTACTCTCTCTTTTACTCACACCCGCTCACTCGCTCACTCCCTCCCTCCCTCACTCCCTCCCTCACTCACCCACTCACTCCCTCCCTCCCTCACTCACTCAAACACTCACCCACTCACTCATTCACTCACCCACTCACCCACTCACCCACTCACTCACTCACCCACTCACTCACTCACCCACTCACTCACCCACTCACTCATTCACCTACTCACTCACTCACCCACTCACTCACTCACGCTTGCTCTCTCTGCGCCTATTTTTACGCGTAGTTTTGAAATTGACGAACTTTTCATGCGAATTTTGAAATTTACACGATATTTTATGCGCATTTCTAAATTACCATGTTTTTTATGCGATTTTGATCAACGTGGAACGTATTCTACGAGCGCGAGGTGGTCGGCAGGTAGTAGCAGTACTTCGATAAGCGTCTCAACGGCGATATAGCAGAAGGAGACGCAACGGAAGTTAGCCTATAGGAGTGCCAACAAACGACCAGCACCGTAGCGTGAGGTTGGCCAGACTGGCCCCCGTCAAGGGCGCAAGCTCTTAGGGGTGCCAAAAAAGGCCTCCATTTCAGTAAAGCATTAGCAATTACAAATGCATTAAAAACTATACTGATTTTAGCGTTTATTCATACCACGTTATTAGTTGGTTTGCATGCAGCATCCATGGAAGCACTTCGTATCCGCCGATAGAGCAATCTAACATTCGCAACATCTTCTTCCCCGAGAAAGGCGAAAGTGCTGTACGGAAGCCTGGTTCCGACAGCCCGAGAGGTCAGAGAAACCGGCTAAACGGTACTTGACTTATGTACTTGATCAAAATGGACATTTTCATGCGGAAGCGTCAGTCGAGGCTGGCCATGTCTAACTAGCAGACAATCGCCCAGAGAATGGCTGAAGCTACTGGTGAAAATCATCTTTCCGGCGAAGCACGATGTCGTGGTTCCCGAATAGTATCCTTCTGTTCCTGTTCAAGCCGCTGTTATTTCGTTCAGGGTTTACGGTGAACCAGGAGATACCAAGATACAGTATGAAGTACCTACCGGAAATTACCGACTTGGCCCATCAAACCAAGACATCACTAGAGGAGATGAACCGACTGAAGATAAAGGTTGTACCGACGATCACCAACTCTCCCAACGTCCCCCAACTGCGATTAATAGTAAATATTGGAGTGAAGATCAAACGGAGTATTTACTCCAATAATGTTATGGTCAAAAAGGATAACGACCTGAACGCCAAGGTCACGAGAGAGTTGAATAACATGCCGTCGCCTATCTTTTGATCGGCCATAGCGAATATTCCAGTGATCAGCTGTAAAACCGAGATGGCGCCAAATTGGGTTTCCGCCAAGGCACAGTGGTCCAATCAGCGAAATACGTGATCGTGTGATATTGCGCCAAAACGTGAAGTTTTTCGCATATAGTGTCTTTAGGAACATTTCTTGGTATAATAAGCCCCTTCTTGTGAGAGAAATTTTTGGGTGATTAATTCCCTTAAAAGTGAGATAAGAAATTTATTTTCTCGTACCATTCGAGATACAGGTTTAGTACTTTCGGCAAAGTTGTAGTAAATATCAATGCAAACAACTTTGCCAAAGACACCAAACTTGTATCTCTTCATGGAAATTATCTATGAAGCGTTGTTCGTAGACAACCCCTTTAAAACAGTTTTTAAACCCTGACTTATTCTGGTTAACTTTTACGTGTTCATAGTGTTCTAGAAAGTTGTTTATCTTGCTAAAACCAACGTTTTTGTAGAACATTATTATAAGTGATTTTCTGCAGTTTCGGAGATTTTGAGCATTTTTGATGAAGAATAGTACTGCTCTGAGCTTAAATATTTCCCAAGGTGGCAAATGGTGGCAGACCAAACAACTCGTACTTAAAAGTACAACAAAAAACCTTTAAAATCAAGTGTCAATTGACAGTATCTGTTTGTATCCTCAAAAGTTATAGTTGTTTCAAAATCCTTCACAGTCATGTTTATCGAACAATTAAAATGTACCTCGGATGCAATAAACGCCATTTTGTTTATGTTGACAATCTCTTTCTAACAAGTTGAGTTTCCAGCAATTTTTTCGCCTATTTTCGAGTCAAAAATGAATGTAGATTCAAAATTATTTGACGCAATTAATAAGAGAAAATAACTTCCAAATAACTAACTTAAGTCTATTTTGTTCAATACCTTCGATTGGTGTCTTTTCAAAAGATCCCACTCATAATGGGCCGGTACCAAACGCCGAAACACAAATGGTCGAATCACGAATGGCCGAAATCCAAATGGCCGAATTTCAACAACAGTCACAGAAGACCTAATTTTCTCGGAATGACTTTATTTAATTAGATTAGTCTATTTAATTAGAAAACACGAATTGACAAGCAGTTAACAATTGACTTTACTCAAACAAAAAATAAAATAAGCAACACATCTTTTTGTTGTACTTTTAAGTACGAGTTGTTTGATCTGCCACCATTTGCCACCTTGGGAAATATTTAAGTACAAAGTAGTACTATATAATAATGTTCTATAAAAACGTTGATTTTAGCAAGATAAACAACTTTATAGAACACTATGAACACGTAAAAGTTGACCAGAATAACTCAGGGTTTAAAAACTGTTTTGAAGGGTTTGTCCATGAATAACGCTTTATAGACAATTTCCATGAAGAGATACAAGTATGGTGTCTTTGACAAAGTTGTTTATATTGATATTTACTACAACTTTGCAGAAAGTACTAAACCTGTATCTCGAATATACGAGAAAATAAATTTCGTATCTCACTTTTAAGGGAATTAATCACCCAAAGATTTCTCTCACAAGAAGGAGCTTGTTATACCAAGAAATGCTTCTAAAGACATTATATGCGAAAAACTTCACGTTTCGGCACTATATCAAACGATCACATATTTCGCTGTTTGTACCACTGTGCAAGGGCGCCATAATGTCACGCTACGGCCCTACAAACGACAACAGCGTGCCGGTTCCAGATCGCGAAGAGATCCGGCGGCAAATCGGTCAGCTGAAGAACATCAGAGCCACCGGAAAGAACCGGCTCCCGGCAGAGTTCTACAAAAATGGCCAAGAACCGCTAGCAACGGCACTTCACTGGATAATTTCAATGATTTGGGAGGAGGATAAACTACCGGAGGCATGGATGGAAGGTGTTGTCTGTCTCATCTACAGAAAGAGCGACCGGTTACAAGGTCAACGCCGCATACAAGGTGCTCTCCCAGATTTTACTGCGTCGTCTATCCTGAATAGCAAGAGAATTTGCTTTATGGAGCCCGTTCTACTACGGATCAAAGTGTTACTCTCCGTCAAATCCTCCAGAAATGTCGAGAGTACAACGTGCCCACACATTATAGTTTCGTTGATTTCAGAGCAGCGTACGATACAGTTGAACGCGAACAGCTATGGCAGTATGGTTTTCCGGGTAAACTGACGCGGTCAAGCCGGAAATCGAGACTATTTTGCCCTCCGCAAGACGTTTCGATCAAGGAGCATAAGCTGCCGCACAAAGCTGACGATGTACAAAACACTAATCAAACCGGTAGTCCTCTATGAACTTGAGACTGTAACTTTAATTGCGGAAGACATACGTGCACCAGCCGTATTTGAACAAAATGTGCTGCGGACTATTTTTGGCGGAGTACAAACGGATAGCGAAGAATGGCGTAGGCGTATGAACCACGAGTTGCAGGCACTAGTTGGAGAGATTCCCATCGTCGATCTGAAGAAAGTTGGGAGACTACGGTAGGCCGGGGGACGACTGTGCATTGAGATCCGTTCTCTTCAAGAACCCCACCGACACCAGGAATAGAGGAGCTCAACATGCTAGATGGCTCGACCAGGTTGAAGCCGACTTGCGTGTGTCGAGACGCGCAACGCATTGGCGACGAGTAGCACAAGACCGAGTACAATGTAAAGAAATTCTTCATACGGCAAGAGCCACCTCGGCTGATAAAACTAAAGTAAGTTTCTTCGTATAACAACAGAGTACTGATTTGCTCTGACAGGAAAAGAGAGATGATCAAAAAAGCAGCGCTCTGGATAGCCAGAAAAAATCAGTAAAGCACCATAGGACAAACGATACCCTTCCCTCTCTTTGTGCTGAACTCTCCTTTACCGTATGGTACTGACTCAAGGTGCGTAATTAGGCGTAATTGAGAGTATCATAAAAAAAGAAAAAGAGAGTGAAAAATATCGACACTAAAACACGAATAATAAGCAATTCGCTCACAATAAATCAAAATACTGTTGGCAGTAATAATGTACGACATACGTTTTCCACGGGTTACTGTGATCGTATATAACGTTGCATCTGTCAAAAATACTTTCAATAAATTAGCCATAGTCCATTTGCTCGATCCGCAACGTAGGAAGTATTTTGTCACCTTTTACTTCAGTCAAGTTGGTTTTTGAAAATTTTACTCGATTGGACAGCCACGAGCAGGTATTTATGGAAGTATGGATATGGAACTCGAAACCGTACCTCACATCATCAGTCGAGTAAAACAGTTAAAAGTTTGACGACTCTGTTTTGTTTGCACTTTGAAGCGATTCAAGAAAACCGATAATATTAGCAGACAGATAAAGATATCTCCAACTTACATGAATAGAATTTTTGGACATAATACGAGATAGAAAGGAATTAATAGCTTGACCGAATGTCAAAATCAAAGTTGAAATCAAAAGATAGAAAATGCTATGAGGGGGTCATCTCTGTGTATGATATTTGGTTTTCAATTTCAAAACTCTACCTTCTACTAAATATGATCTAATATGATGACTGCCAAAAGTATTAGGATTTTTCCAGAAATGACTTAAAAATAAGTGAAACGTAAGAATGGTTTTGGACGACAGTTCGTTTTGAGAACTTGAATCAATAGAACAAAATCAGCCGACGGTTCATTTTGAAAACAAAGCCATCGTCTCGCTGGTTCTACTTACTGGAGGGAACGACTGTTCTATTTTTCACTCGGTGCCGGTGGGAATAAAATTCTTGACTTTTTACCAGCTTCATGGTTGCGTGAAAATTTCGCCACCCGGAAGAAGTGCAAATCATTTTGCGGCAATCTAGCGCGTTCGCTCTTCCCACAAAATGGATTTACGAATCATTCCGTGGTGCTACCTATGTGATTTGACGTTAATTCAATTTCATTACACAACCATTCGATTCCATGCTGCGAGCTCACACGTCAGAATTTTGCTGCTTTTTATTCCGCAACCAGCCCTTCCATGCCTTCGGGATTGTTTGTCACGTAAAAATATTCCCTTCTCTGGGGGATTCTGGGGTTTTTGTGGGCGGAAAAAAACGAAGAAAATTTCAACAATCTTGGTCCTAGGGAAAAAACGGAAATCAGAAAAGTTCCCATCTCCTAATTTCTCCTCATAGAAAACCGGTAATTGGGTAACAAAATTAGAACTCAGAATCTCTTTAACGCAAAAACTCGACCTCTCGAGCTGGAAGCAGAATTCAATCAAATTCAATACCGCAAACCGGAAGCTTACTGCCGCTTTCAGCACAATTCTATCGATTATTCCGCTTCCCTGGAATCACAAGTTTTTGCCACAATAGTAAATTATTCATGCATGCAAATTGCAAAGATTTGTTCGAAATCTGCTCCCGTCTGTTTGGCTTTGTTCACTTCACCTGCGTCCTAATCGAATCGTACCTATACAATCATCAGCATTATTGTTACGAACCGTCGCTCACCTTTTGCCGTGCCTTTTCGCAGGTTTCAGCGATCCGTACTGCATGCTGGGCATACAGCCATCGGGAACACCACCGCCCCCGTCACCGCAGCCACCGATGACGCCGCGGACGCTCTCCGACACCGGCATGGACAGTCTGGAATCGCCGGAGCACGGCAAACTGCGCAAACATCACAGCTTTCGGTTGAGCTTCAAGCGCAAGGACGGCCGCCAGCAGCGCGATTCGGTCGGACCGGTTCCGGCCAAATTCATCCGAGCGACCTCGGTGAAACCGCACACGCTCTGTCCGAAGTGGAACGAAAAGTTTAAATTGTAAATATTTTCTTCTGGCTTTGAGTTTTCAAATGTGTGTCCGTCCTATTGAGGGTGTTTTCGAACTTTGCAGCGACATTGATGACATTCACTCCGACATTCTGCACCTGGACATTTGGGACCATGACGACGAAAGCAGCGTGCTAGATGCTGTTTCACGACTGAACGAGGTCAGGGGAGTTAGAGGTTTAGGTAGATTTTTCAAACAAGTATGCCAATCCGCACGCCAAGGTTCGCAGGACGACTTCTTGGGTTGTATCAATATTCCAGTCTGTGTGAGTGTTTGAATGAAATCCATCCACTAGAGTTTGTTAAATTGCAAGATTTTTACTTTTTATTGCAGGATATTCCTTCAACTGGCTTGGAAGGTTGGTTTAAATTGGAAGCGAGAAGCTCTCGCAGCTCGGTGCAGGGACGAATCCGACTGAAGCTGTGGCTCTCAACTCGCGAGGATCGCGGTACCTCCGAGGAGGACAACACCCTGGAGGTGAAAAAGTTCGAACGACTGCAAACTATTTTCATGATGCACGAACTGCACTCCCACGAGCCAGCCTGGAAATGGAACGGTGAACTGGCGGGACCATCGCTGACCATCCTGCACCAAATAGCGGTTCAAAGTGATCTCTCCGATCTGCAAATTTCTTTGGCAAAGTACTGAAGCTGACTGTTCCATATTTTTTCACTAATAACTAATGCCTCTTCTTCCAGATTGGTAGCGATTATCCGGCTCAATCGTAAGAAGCCATTGGACACAAAGTTTATCCATCGACAGCTGATCGAGGTGGACAAACTGTGGGTTAACAACTACAACAACGAACCGTTGACACGAGAGTTGGAACAGTGGTTGGCGGATTCCCTGAACGGATTTGTCGAGCGTTCGCTTTGCCACATGCGACGTCATCGGGAAGTTTTCCCCGCCCTACATCCACCGTCACTGGTTCGGTTGGAGTTCCTTCTTCGTTGTTTAGGGTTGCTCGGTTCAATGCGAGCTTTCCGCCAGGTAAGTCCGTTCAGCAAAGGCGTTCGAGGCGAAATTGTTGGCGCTTTACGAAAAGGATCGATCACGTGGTCTCAAGCACAACTTCGCGAAGCTCAACGTGCACCAAATCCGTTGGTGCACTACACCACGATCTTGATTGCGGATCTCCAGCTTGGAGTGACCTACTACCATTCGCTGTTCGATACGTGAGTAAAATAAACGCACCATCATACAGTACCTTCAATCAAATAACGATCTATTACAGAACAAACGGTATTCAGTACTTCAGCATAGTTTACAAACAGTTTGACTCTTTGGTAAGATCCTCAAGCGCCTAGTTCTAAATAATCCAGTAAGTAACTGCCTTCATTCAACAGCTCTCCGAGGAGGTTACCAACCGCATCGAATCGGGCCAACTGCCGGGTACGATCGTAAATCACTGGACAATCTTGGACAACGATCGCGAACCGGACACGGCCCCGTTCGAGATCTACTTCGCACTGCAAGAGTTTCACAACATGAAGTCTCACCTTTCGGTAACACCGCAACCTCCGGAAAAACCCCTCGGACTGCAGAACTTCCACGAGTGGTTCGAACCGGCCGTTCAGCGATGGATTTCGGTTAGCAAAACCAAAGCCATCCAGCGCATCAAGGCTGCGGTCAACGTCGATCAGCTGTGCGAAGGCGAACGGATCGTGCGGCACAGTACGTCGTCAATCGATACCGCATCGTGCTTCTACCAGATACGGGAGTTTTGGAAGAACCTTTCCTGGCCGGATCACGGCTCCGGAGCACACTACGAAGCACTGATCATCGATCTGGTTTGTACCACAGGAAACGTCTATTCGGATTTGATCCATCAAAACTTAACGGAAAGCGGGTACTACGACAAACAGGGTCCACAACGTACGGCCGATGATATGTGCGTTATCGTCAACAACCTGGAGTACGTTCGACGAGCATTGGCTGAATTTCATCCGGAAACGCACCATCTCACGGAGAATGCGGAAAATTTGCTTGATAACACGATTGCTCAATTGGAAAACAAAGCCGATCGAGTGCTGGCGAAGCTGACGGCTTCCATGCAAGGTCCCCTGCAGAAGGCCGTGTTCCATCTGGCTTGGTCGCCGGATTCGCTTCCAGCGAATCAAGCAGTGATGCCTCTTTTGGAATATCTAGACCAACATCTAGCAACGTTGAACGTGACACTTCTCTCGCAGAACTTCTACCGAGCAATGAGTCTCATTTGGAACAGCGTGTTGACGGAATTCGCCAAACAAATGGATGCTGGCGGGGAAGGTGACAAGCCGAGTAACTTCCACGATCGAATGTATGGTGCGTTGCAACTGCTCGGAGAGTTCTTCAATGCCGAAGGCTTAGGACTACCGCCGGAGATTCTGCACAGCGATCTGTACTGGCGCGTTGCTCAACGATTACAGTATCATAAAACCGACACCGACACGTTGATCGATCTGTTCTATCTGCAAAGACTGCAGGAACAGCTGAACACGGTCGGACCGACCGGGCTGGGAGTGTTGTCCGTGAAGGCGTACTTCAATCACGACTCGCTGTGCGTCGAAGTGCTGAATGCCAAGGATGTCATCCCGCTGGATCCGAACGGGTTCAGCGATCCGTTCGTGATCGTAGAACTGATGCCGCGGCGGCTGTTCTCGCACTGCTCCGAGCAGCAGACCAATGTGCACAAGGTTAGTATGGGTTTTTATCTTTGTGTAAACGAGTATGTAAAAGTGTTCCATGTTGGTTTTCTAAAAATGGTCATACCGAACCATATACTTGATTCAACAAAATCATCGTATCGAAGCATTTCATTTGCTTATGGTTGAAACGAACCACTCAATTCTGTGCCATTCAGAATCATTTTTTACACCAATAGTCGTACCGAACCATTTCATGCATCTATGGTCGTACCGAACTATATACTTCACCAACATCGTTTGTACCGAATCATTTCAGTTTATGACCATATAGAAATATTTTAGTGGTCGTACCATCGTACGGAACCAACTTTAATCATTCAGATTCAAATAGGGAGTATTCCATCCATACTGGGAGGATAAAACATGGATGAAATAATTTTCCTATATTGTTCCAAACAAATAACCCTTCGATACAAGTAATAATATTTTATTGTACACGTATGGAATGTAGATGAAAATATTGCACATACGCGCGGCTCAGGATGACCATTCAAGATGCAGCCCTGACCCCTGCAAAGTAAATTTCCTTTTCACGGCTGTGAGGCAAGCTCACCACAGTTCCAAGCCAACACCCGAAGAGCTATCAGGCTCTCTACCAGCCATCATATACTTTTGGTGTTGGGGTATAATTTATGATAAGCCCTATCGTCACATCTCTCTCCTTAAGAAGCGTATTCGCCTGTTCCACAGCTCTACGGTTAACACCGATGATATCGAGATGTCGTCCACAAACCCTAGGAGCGCATGGGATTTCGTGATGATGGTACCGCTTTTCTGCACGTCTGCCCTTCGAACAGCGAAGAGCTGTCACTGATAGCTCGCCAGATTCGTGGGCTTCTGCGTGGGGAAGCTCGCGCTATTTTGGACCACATTTTTACCAACCGGCAGATACGGCCGAAACGCCATGAATGCAATGAACATTATATATTTATAAAATTCAAAGCAGCATACTCTTCAGTCGATCGTGCCAGCTATGGCAGATAACTTACGCACACGGTTTTCCCGACAAGATGATGCGACTGATCACAGCAGTGCAGTGATGTGTTTCGTGTGTAGCTCGGGACCACTTTCGAGCTCTTTCGAGACCCGGTGAGCGTTGAGACAAGATGATGCCTTATGCTGATACTATTTAACATTACACTTGAAGGATTGATTCGACGATTCCACGAGTGGGCTTAGAAGGAGAGGTGCAATTTTCGGTACGAGAAAACAACTGCTAAGATTCGCAGATAACTTCAATTTTATAGTCAAAAACGGGCACTCTCCACGAACGGAAATCGGTACGACGAACTAGAATGAGTCAAAAAGTTTGTGTACTAGAGATAGCTAGTGACCATGGAAAACACCACGAGTAAGAACATCCAACGGAACATAAAAACAGGAAATCGGGCATACTTTGCCATTCACAAGACTCCATGATCAAGAAGTATATACAGCTGTACGAAATTGACAATGTACAAACACAGTCGTAAAACTAGAATATTAGGGTAGCCCTAACCCCGCTAATCACAGCCGTAGCGTGGCATTGTGGCGCCCATGACGAAGACCAGATTTAGCATTCCCGCGTTTCTTAAATCCATGTTCTTTCCGATAATATTTTAAACCACCAACCAGATTCTGAACCTGCATCAAATTCTAAACCAAATTTTGCGTCAGATCTTGTTCCAAATTTTGTAACAAATTTGGGAGCAGATTTGGACTAAATTCTGGACCAGATTTTGGACCACATTTTTTGTCAGGTTTTGAATCAGATTGTGGACCTTGAGCAGATTTTGGACCACAGTTTTTTGAACCATCTACCAGATTTTGGATCAGGTTTTGAACCATACTCCGGACCTGGACTAGATTGCGAACCGCATTTTTTTATTAAGTTTTGTTTCAAATTTTAGAACAGATTTAGACTAGATTCTAGACCTACTTTTAAACCACATTTTTTATCAGATTTTTGACTTGCTTTTAAATAAAACTTTGGATTAGATATGGACCCAAAATTCTAGACCTGGTCTGAATCACATTCTGGATCTGCTTTAGATTCTAAACCAAATTTTGGACAACATTTTTATCAGATTTGGACCAAATTGTGAATAAGATTTTTTAATATATTTTTAATCACCTTTTGGGCCTCACTTTTGATCAGATTTTGGACCTGAACAAGATCTCGGAGCTGCACCAGATTTTGGATGATATTTTGGATGATTTTTGATCAGATTGTAATCCAACAACCAGATTTCGGATCAGGCCCTGTACCTGATTCTGGACCTGGACCGTGTTTTGGACGTGAACTAGATTGCGGACCACATTTTTTTTTATCAAATTTCGTTCCAGATTTGTAACCAATTTTGGAACAGATTTGAACTAGATTTTAGACCAGATTTTGGACTGCATTTTTAATTACATTTTGGCCATATTTTATACCAGATTCTGGACTTAAACCAGACGTTGGACCTCTATCAGATTCTAGACCATATATTGGCCCACCTTTTACCAGATGTACGATGGAAATTTCTCCAAGCAGTGCCCGCCGTTCGTCATTCATGTACCAGCGCCACTCTTCGCTTTTCGGTCGTACTCTGCCAAAAAAAATTCCGTATATCTTCCGTAAGCAAACTTATAGACTCAAATCAGAAAAGCACTACCGGTCAGAGGAGGAAAAAGTAGGTCCGACTTCCAGCTTGAATGCGCAATTAGTACTTAGATGGAAGACTGCAAAACTGTTCTCGTGACTAGCTTTCATAGCTCTTCGCACTCGACTGTATTGTATGCTGCCCTAAAATCTATGAAAATATGATGCCAAGTGAAAAGTTGAACCGCAGTCGCCTGGGCCTCCATAAAACCCGCTTTACACTATCCTACAAAATGGGGATTGGCGACGTAACAAGATCTTAGAGAGAGCACCTTTCAGGCGGCGTTGATACCATGTTAATTACAGCAATCCAACAAATCGCTCTGTTTTTAAATGGGATAAATCACCTTTTCCATCAACTCGTCCGGTAGTCTCTCCACCTCCCAAATCATTAAAATCATCCAATGAAGTGCCGGTCGGAGTTCGATTTCTCATCGGACCTCCTCGAAATCGGCTAATAGATGGAGACCATTGGTATTGCCATTAAGAAGCTAATCAAAGTACAGCTTCCATTTGTCAATCTCCTCGCCTCCGTTTGTGGTCCGGATTCCCTCCTCGTCCCTACGCATATCAGGTTTCTGTCTGTGTCCTTTACGCGAATGATTCCCCTTCTCACTTGCGCGAACTAGCGCGTGTCATTAGCCCGGAATAGTTGTATTAAGGAGAAATTAGTCGTTATTGATTCTCTAAATTTCAAAAGCAGTTTTTTTTTTGTTTGGAACAAAAATTCTGTTTATGAAAATATATTTTCTGGCTTCAGATTAGCAAGAAGAATGCAGTGAATACATTTCCAAAAACCCAACAAACATTTTTGTTGTATAACAGCTTATCAAGCGCTTTCTCACTGTATATTAGCTGTATAATGGTTGAATAAACTGCTCTTCAAATAAAATGTTTGTTGGGAGACGAAAAATTAATGACTGCTCATTTCCCGTTAGTTATTCTTAACATCTGCATCGTGATCAACTCAACCCGCGTCGTCGATACTTGGCGAAATTCTCCCTCAAAGCTTCTTAATGCCTCCCCGTTCATCAAGAACAGCGGTTGTCTAGAACAAAACCTGCTGTTCGGATTTACCTTTGTCGAAATGCACCACCTTTTTGAAGCAACCTTTAGTAGCAGCTCAAACTGCAATTTAATATTTTAATTAGCTTAAATATACTTAGTTTACATTCTAGAAATAACTTGCATTTGATAGTTTTTATCCAGGTCCTCCCTCGTGCTACTGAGGTTTGGCATACAAACGAATTCTTCTTCGCAATCGATTTTACAGGCTGTACATAATTTAGGAAATTTTACAATTAGATAATTTTCAATTTAGTATAGATAGATAAGTTTTAGTTCACTTACTTTTTAATTTAACTAGTGTAAGTTAGCGGTAAGCGGAATAAGCTAGTTTTAAGCCACTTAAATCAACCGACTTGTTTAGACTTCCTAAAAGATTAGTACTTTTTCGATCAAAAGCGTAGAATAATTTTAAATAAATTTACCACCAACTATTTGCTTTGCTCACTACTATTTCGAATTCACTACTTCTACAAATTTTTATTCACTAAATAATTATTTTGATTTTAACTTTAAATTTAGCTATTGAAATCGCCTTGCGTTTCACTAAAGATTTTCTGTTTATCTTTTTCCCAATGATGTCAAATTGTCGCTAGAGTTCTGAGGGAAATGTTTGGACAACTGTCTATTACCAAGCAGTGTGCCCAGTGATTTTCAGCACACCCCCGCCCGTAACACTGGTTCCGGTCCACCACCGGAAGTACCGGTTTTACTCGAGATCTCAATCACTGCTAGGTTGGCCACAGCTCTCCTGAAAGCACCTTTCGCCGTTCGAACATCTACCTGCCGTACTCTACCATCACTGCTTTTAAAGACCTTTTCGACGACTCCACGGATCCACTGTTTACGGTGCTTTCCATCGACGACGAACACTAAATCTCCTACCTTCATTTGTTTTCGGTCTTCGATCCACTTTGCTCGTTTATTCAAAGTAGGCAAATACTCTTTAAGCCAGCGCTCCCACATCTCATCAGCTAGAAGCTGCGATCGCTTATACGCGTTTCGCAGAGCCTCTGCGAGGTCCGTAGAATCGTCCACGGCCAAGTCCGTCTCTTTTACATCACCACGGAGGAAATGATTTGGCGTAATTGCCTCGGATTCTTCCGCATCCTGTGGCAGGTACACCAAAGGACGAGCATTGATCATGTCCTTTGCTTCGGACAACGATGTCAGCAGGATCTCATCCGTCAGCTTTCGACCGTCTTCCAGCGTCTGCAGTATCACCTTCACCGATCGCACCATACGTTCCCAAATACCGCCCATGTGTGGGGTACCTGGGGGAGTAAAGTTCCACTTCATCGTTGGACTTGTAACCGTTTCTGCGCATTCATATTCAACTCGTTGCATTTTCTCCCATTCATTTTTTGCTCCCTTGAAATTTGTGCCATTATCGGAGAAGATTTCATCCGGCATTCCCCTGTCGTTAATGAACCGCCGAATCGCCATTTGGCACGATTGCGTTGTCAAACTGTGCACTACTTCGAGGTGCACCGCGCGAACAACTAGACATGTAAAGAGGGCCACCCACCTTTTTTCACGTCGCCGACCTACGGATACTTCCACGGGTCCCAGATAGTCCACGCCTACTGAACTGAATGGGCGAAGTCGTGGCGTAATACGTTGTATAGGCAAAGGTGCCATCATAGGCGCTTGCGGTTCGCAACGGTTGACCCTACACCACGTACAAGACTTCACTACCTGTGCAATCGCCGACCGCAACTTGGGAACGTGGTATCGCTGACGCAGTTCGTTGAACACTGTCTCACGATTACCATGGCCGAACTTTTCGTGATAAAAGAGAATTATTCTATCTGTCACCGCGTGATTTTTAGGTAATATAACGGGATGTTTAACGTCGAAAGCAAATTCAGCATACTGCAGCCTGCCACCAACGCGCATAACGTCTTCAGTGTCAAGAACTGGACACAGATTGTAGATGGGACTGGACTTAGCCATTCGTTCTGGAGTTTGTTCCGGTTTTCGGTCCCGGTTTCTTTCAAGCGTTCTTACTTCCTCCGGGAATCCATCGTGCTGAGCTTGCCTCCACAAGATAGCTTCAGCCGCATGCAACTCGTCCTGCTGAAGAGGTCGCTGGTGGCACTCTGGCATAGCTTTAAGTAGACGTTCTTGTGCCGGGGATGCCTTGGACACTACGATTGGTTGACCCGCCATCTTTCTGCGACAGTTTGAAATGAATCTGACCACGCTAGCCGTGATTCGAAGAAGTCGAACCCAACGAAACGTAGAATTGACGTTAACCACGGAATACGAATAAGCTGCATCATGATGCAGTAAGCAGACACGCATTTCTTCGCCGGTATCGACATCCGGTAATGCCCTGATCGGCCACCGTGTCTCGGACTCCACTAGAAATTCAGGGCCTTTAAACCAGGGGCTGTTCGAGTCTAACGGCGGACCTTGTCCCCACTTGGTCAATACATCGGCAATGTTTGTTTTCGTTAGAACCCAGCGCCAGTCGGAAACGTTGGTATTTTCCCGTATTTCGCCGATTCGAAAAGCTACAAATTGTTTGTACTTCAGCTGATCAGAGCGGATCCAGCTGAGTACTGTTTGGGAATCGGACCAAAGAAACTGCTGGGTGATAAGGAGAGAATGATGCTCTTTAACTGTGCATAACAATCGTGATCCCAGAACTGCTGCCATCAGTTCGAGCCGGGGGATCGACTGCCGCTTCAACGGCGCTACCTTAGAGCGGGACATTACTAGGGAGCATATTACCTTTCCGCGTACTACTACTCTGAAATAGGCCGCACATCCGTAAGCCTGCTCGCTTGCATCCATAAAAATGTGCAACTGCAGAGACTCTATTTCGCTGGAGAGAGCACCGCCGATGTAACAGCGAGGGATACGGATTGCTGCTACCTGTGTCAGAAGACTTACCCAGCGCTTCCACTTTTGCAACGACTCGTCATCAATGTCTTCGTCCCAACTGCATCCTGTCCGCCATAGATCTTGGATAAGTGTTTTCCCGTGGATCGTAAACGGAGCAAGAAGGCCAAGTGGGTCGAAGAAACCCATCACACAGCTTAAAACCAACCGCTTCGTTGGTCGTTGAGTGCCGTCAAAGTACGGCTTGAATTGGGGTCGTTGATCAGTAGCAAAAGAGAACACGTCTTGACTTGGATTCCAAACAATTCCAAGCACGCGCTCGTTTTCTGTTGATTTGTCAACATTGAAGTGGACATGTTTCACTGGCTTTTGTTCACCCAAACGTTTCTTATTTCGAAGCCCGCCTTCGAGTGGATGAATCTCACTTCCTGTGCTCTTCGAATCGCTTCTTCTATAGTATCGACGCTGTCAAAATAATCGTCGACATAATGTTTGTCGATTATCGCTGCAGCCGCATCTGGATACTCCACTGAGAACTCGGACGCATTGAGGTTTTTAACGTATTGCGCCGAGCACGGGGAGCTGGTCGACCCAAACGTTGCTGCATCCATGATGTACACAGTCGGTTCCTGGTCTAGCGGATTTTTCCTAAACAGGAAACGCTGCACTTGCTTGTCGGCTTCTCGTATTCTCAGTTGGTGGTACATTTCGCGGATATCTCCCCCGAAAGCAACACGACGTTCACGGAACAGGCAGATTACTGCGGTCAATGGCGTCAGCATGTCAGGGCCCTTAAGCAACTGGCTGTTGAGCGACACACCCTCCACTGTTGCTGCGGCGTCCCACACGAGACGAACTTTCCCCGGTTTGTTCGGGTTTAGAACGACATTTAAAGGTAAATACCATCGTTTTCGCGGATCGGTTTCCGCCAACTCCTTAGCCGTTGCTACGTGGGCGTATCCCTTTTGAAGGTACTCATTTATCAATTGTCGACACTTTTCGTACAGCGTCGGATTCTTCTCCAGCCGCTGCTCCAGCTGCCTCAGCCGTCGACGGGCCATCGGAAAACTGTCCGGAAATGCTGGGTTGTCGGTTCTCCACAGCAGTCCGGTTTCAAAACGATCACCGATGCGCACAGTTGTGCTTCTCAGAATTTCCCGAGCTCGCATCTCATCCTTCGTTTCCTGTACTATCGCTACCGTTGATTCCTCTAAAGCGTAGTGTCCCTTTAGGAGCTCATACAAATCCTCGTTGCTGACTTCGCGGTGATGACTAATGATGTTCGCACCACTTTTCCGTTCAGCCCTAGGACCGTAGATCGACTAACCCAATTGCGATCGCACCGCTATCGGTTCTCCTGAGTCCCGTACCTTGGCTTCGATAGGTGCAATGGTGTGAAGATTATTTAAACCAATAAGCAAACCAGGATGACTATCCGAGTACGGGACGATCGGTAGACCTTGAAGATGGCTATACTTTGCGGCGATTTCAGAAACATTCAGCGTCTGCTTCGGAAGTAGCAGTTTTTCAACCGTTTGCACTGAGTTTAGTAGTAGCTTTTCATCTTTATCCGAAGCGGAAACCCATAGATTCATTCGGCGGGAGTTCGGCTCGTCACGAGTAATATCTGCGGTCCATTTAATGGTGAGCGGTTGTTTCACACCTTCGGCGCCTAGTTTTTCGGTAAGCGAACGTTCAACAAGAGTAATTGACGCTCCTTCATCAAGGAACGCTAGTGTCGAGACTCGTTTCTCCCCGTGGTGTAAAGTTATGGGAATCATCCGGAAGATAATCGAGCCCGACGCGCGTGAGTGTGTGTTGATTTCGACGGTGTTTTCGAACGGATGAAGCAACGGGTGATGGCGTTCTCGGCACTCCTCAATGTTGCAGCGGATTTTAAATTTACATGGAGCGTTACCATGATCGTTCAGACAGACTCTACAGAGCTTGCTTTTTTCAACTACCTTCATTCGATCTACAAAGGCCATCGCTTTGAAGTCTTGACAAAAACGGAGACGATGGTCCGTTCTTCTACACACTTTACAGGGTCTCACCTTGTCGTTTGCGACTGACTCAGCCTCCGAATTCATAGTTGAACTATGGCTGAAAACTACGCCTTTCTCGTGGTTTCTCACTTTTCCAGCTTGCCCGTAGTTCTTGGTCTTGAATTCCGACCGGTACTCGACACCTGCATTGGCCTCGCATGCCTTGGAAACAATATTAGCGAGAAAATTGGAGAAAGTCCGCAACGTTACTGTTTTCCTTTTATTCCGATAGCGAACCCATTCTCTCTTGTCTCCTGCCGGCAACTTGTCTACCAGATCCTGTATCAGGAGCGGATTAATTAAATGCTGCTTCATGCCCGCCGCCTCCAGGTGGTCACACAGCTGCTCCACTACGTTACCAAAAGGGATGAATGTCTCCAGTCTGTCTGCTCTCGGAGCATCTAGTCGCTTTACCTTCTCCAAATGACAGTGTAACAACTGCTCCGGTCGGCCGTAAAGTTGACGGAGTTTGTTAATCACCTTCGGAACTGACTTTGGCAATAACAACTGCCCAAGTACGCTCTCTAAAGCAGGACCTTTTAAACTCTCTTGTAGGCGAACTAGGTTCTCGACATCGTTAAAACCGCAGGCTTCACTTGAGGCTTCGTAGCTGCCGATGAATAACGGCCATTCTTCGGGCCTTCCAGAGAAAACGGGAAGTTTCTTAGAAATACCGTTCCGTGCGGCCAGCTGGGCTCTCGTAGGTCCCACTCGCTGTCGCCCCAGCCCGTGTGAGGCAGGTTTCCTTTTGTGTGATCGTCGTTCATCCTCAGTTGGTTCCGATTCCTCTGACTCCGACTCTGATTCTTCTCCCAGCTCATCTTCCGTCGTTTCGACATCAGTCTCTACTGCATCGCTTTTATCTCCTTCGTCGCTGTTTTCTTCAACCGATTCGTACTCGTCAACCGAACTTTCTGGCTCTTTCTCTCCCTTTCGCTTCTCTCCTACTGACCTTTTCCGCTTTTCCGAACTCTTTTCGTTTGAAAATTTCGGATGCCGCAACGGCGTGCTCTGATTTTTCATTTTCGGTAGCTTCTGTAATTCCTGCGTATCTTTTACAGGTTTCAGTGGTTTCTCTTTTCTTGCAGTCTTTTTAGTAGCAACATCGCTACCGGCGATGCCCAGTTCCACGGGATTGGCCGACTTATTTTTCGCCTCTTTCATCTTACTTTTGTACGATTCGCGCATTTGCTGCATGCGATCGGCATGAGCCTGCTCATCACGCAGAGCTCTCTCTAGCAGTTCCGTTTCCTGCTGCATTTCTCTCTCCCGCATCTCGTTTTCCATCTGCAGTTTTTTCTCCTTCAGGATTCGGTCCATTTCCATCCGCTTTTCCCTTAGGATCTCCCTTTCTTTCGCCTTTTGTTCCTTCTCCAAAGCTCTCAAACGTTTTTCCAAAGAGGAACCGGATTGACGGTCAGACTTGGTATTGGATTTATCCGATTGCTCATCCGTTACAAGCGTTTTCTTCGGTTTTGCTCCTTTCTTGGCTTCTTCTGCCCTGTTGAGGTGTTCCTCGCCAGCTTTCCGACAGATTTCGGAAGGACAAAACCACTTTTCCTGATTTTCGAGAGATTCTTCGGTAACTCCCACGCACCGGTAATGAAACCACAAATCGCAACCATCGCATCCCACCATACCTTCATTGGTATCCGATGTCATCGAACAAGCACCGCAAGGGGTTAACGTCGTATTTACTGCCTTCACCATCGTATTTGAGGTTATCCGATTATCAAATTTTGAGAATGTTCGGATTTACCTTTGTCGAAATGCACCACCTTTTTGAAGCAACCTTTAGTAGCAGCTCAAACTGCAATTTAATATTTTAATTAGCTTAAATATACTTAGTTTACATTCTAGAAATAACTTGCATTTGATAGTTTTTATCCAGGTCCTCCCTCGTGCTACTGAGGTTTGGCATACAAACGAATTCTTCTTCGCAATCGATTTTACAGGCTGTACATAATTTAGGAAATTTTACAATTAGATAATTTTCAATTTAGTATAGATAGATAAGTTTTAGTTCACTTACTTTTTAATTTAACTAGTGTAAGATAGCGGTAAGCGGAATAAGCTAGTTTTAAGCCACTTAAATCAACCGACTTGTTTAGACTTCCTAAAAGATTAGTACTTTTTCGATCAAAAGCGTAGAATAATTTTAAATAAATTTACCACCAACTATTTGCTTTGCTCACTACTATTTCGAATTCACTACTTCTACAAATTTTTATTCACTAAATAATTATTTTGATTTTAACTTTAAATTTAGCTATTGAAATCGCCTTGCGTTTCACTAAAGATTTTCTGTTTATCTTTTTCCCAATGATGTCAAATTGTCGCTAGAGTTCTGAGGGAAATGTTTGGACAACTGTCTATTACCAAGCAGTGTGCCCAGTGATTTTCAGCACACCTGTCATCTTAATATTAGTGCTGAGACAGCATGTTCCAAATGCAGCCACCAGCACTGGACCCTAACATGAGAACAGACGCTCAAGGCTGACAAGGCTGTTCTTCGGTGCTACACGGAAAGAAATTTGATTCCGATGCCATGAATGAAATCATGAAATGTGAAATCCTGTCAAATCGTGGCTGAACTGCCGTATCAGACAGCACAAAATCATGAATAATAGTTTATGATTTTGCGTTGTGTTGTACTGCAAGAAGCTCGTGATATCATGATTATTATTCATGGTGTATTTTCATAAATCATAAGCTAGAAACCTGGAATCATGAGTCATTTCGCCCGTTTTGGAGATCAAATTTCTGTCCGTGTACACTCAGCATTCGCACGGCTCGTATTCCGGGTTCCGGCTGATACCATGAGGTGGCAAGGATTGGGGTTGCTGGATAAGAGGCTAAGGACCACTACACTATGGGCCAGAAATTGAAATTTCGGGACAAATATATTTGCGGTTAAACGACGTAAAAAAACGGTTTTTAGCCTAATGACAATTATATCTTATTAATTAATGCAGAAAAAGCGAAACAGTCTCCAGCAAAAATATTCCTCTTTAATGTGCAAAATGTTGTCTAGAACATCACATTGAGATGTCTGTTGAAATAAACATGTTACAAGAAGAAATGTGATTTGAGGGGTCGTTTATAATTAAAGGTCTATTGCTAAAAATGGGTAAAAGGTAGAAGTTTGATATCTTCAGAAAAATACTTGAAATTAGTTTATCTTTAATATTCTGAAACCAAAAAGGTGAAAAAAAATTTACTCAAAAAGTTATTACTTAAATTGTTGTTAAAGGAACACGTAAATATTGGACGACCGCTTCAAAAGATGCATCATTTTTTCATTCAAAAAGTTGCCGTAGACCACATTGAGCTGAGACATGCTGTTTAACCGCAAATATTTTTGTCCCGTAATTTTAATTTCTGGCCCATAGTGCACTATGTGGCCTATTGAATATATTCATTTTTGTATTTTCATGGGTAATAAAAAATCTTATCTTTTTACATTTTTCGAAGAGCTGAGCATTTTTTGATCAAAAAATTAGGAACCCATAATTTTTAGTTTTTGAGATATCATGGAGACGCATGGTGTTTTACTTTTACCTGCAATGAATTCGGCTTTATCACAAAACAAATTGAATGCCGGTGATTTTGAAAATGATAATAACTGGTATGAAGATGATGATGGTTAAGGGAGATCTTTTTAAGATATTGAAGCATACAGTTTACCAAACAAATCATTATGCAAAACAAGATAAAATACTCCGCTACGGGCACAGCAATTTGTATGTATGCCGGAATAATTATTTGCATCATGTTAAAATACCCTAAGAGGCATATTTTTACTATTTCATTCGATTTATTAGTTTTGATAGAATCATTAATAGGCTGTGTGTAAAAGTAATTTCGGCAATTATCCAGACAATTACAGTTAGAAGCTGCAACGATTATACACTTTGCATTCGGAATTGTACTGCCGAGACGAAACTGAGAGAGCACCACTCAATGATTCCCATTTGTGGAACATTAACAATCGTTTAAGAAACTACAATTAAAATCAATGAAAGTTATTCTCTGCATCCAACATTATGCCGTGTCGGAGTAAAGATAGTGTTGACTTGACATAACGGTATTCGTTAATTTTGTTTCACTCTATTCGGAATTGAGCTGCTGCATCATCGGTCTGAGACAACATTCTTTATATTCGCGCTTTTCAATACATTGCACAATGAGCAAAAACGATCTCGTAGTCCCAAGAATTAGAAGCCGCTGGTTTGGAATCTTACAAGATACCTATTCTTATGTAAAAAAAATGCAGGAAATCGATCGGTGATGGTTTCATCCTGCGCAGACTTCGGGAAGTAGTCCATTTTGCCCTATTTTATCCAAAAATCATGTTAAAAGCTAATTAAACAGTATAAAAACTTATTTGCCGCCCGTGAAACGAACTCAAATAGCTTCCAAATTTTATCAAAACATCAGAAGAATCAAATCCCATCCATTCCATACTGTGCGAAATGCAGGTATAGTCAAGGGGTCGGACACTCAGCACATTGTGCCGTGGCACTCCAGAGATATCAAGCGGCACATCTCTAAAGCCTTATAAAAATAACATTTATAGGGCTTTACGCACCTCCGGTTCAATTTTACATATGAAATGGGAGCACTGCCAGTTGTCAAAATCATCTCGCATAGTTGCCAGATCTATCAGATTATAACGAATTTAACAAATCTTGCAGTTCGGCACAGTTCGGCTCGTTTCAAGTCACCTAACATAAAAACGGCTGTGCCGAGTGACCGACCCCTTAGGTATAGTCCATTTTGCCCAAATCACCCCTGTATGTATTTACATAGTTGAACATAACACTAGTTAACAAAATAAAACAAAAAAGCATGAACTCAGTAACTCCAAATTCCAAAAAAATGCGTTCTTTTTTGTATTGTTGTGAACAAATTCTCAAATATCTACAGTACTATTATTCTTACAGAAAAATGAAGTTCAACTAATCGATAGCAAATTTTCTCCACTTTAATATGGAAAAAAGAGATTTAAAATTGGTGCACCGTAGCCGGAGAAATGTGTATTTATGTACACATGCTACTTTCTTTCTTTAAGCAAAATTTCAACTTTAATGCATATCTCAAAAACTATCCTACTTTAAATTTTTCTGACCACATTTTCGGATTCAGCGGCCAATTTTACATGAAAAATCACCTTCAGCTTACTGAGTTCATAAATGCTGTGTAATTGGAGCGATTAAAACTTATTCATCAAGATGATCTTATATTCATCTATCAGGGTGATACAAACTTTTCTTTTTTTGAATACGCCCAACAAATTTTTTTTCTTCAGAAAAAATATAGAACACACTAAAATAAGCAACTTTGTTGAATATAGTAACTATCTATCTTTTGCTAGTTGCGATATAATGATTTATTCGAAAAGTACACTTAAAAATCAATTCTGCACAATAACTCCGAATCCAATTAATTTATTGGTTTGAACTGTTCTCCAAAGTTATTCAGTATGATAAAATACACTTTCCTTTGAAGACTGTTTTTACCTTTGAGTTAGTTTTAATCGCTTTAATTAGGTTATCTATGTATATGGGGGTGAATGGGCTGGAAATGGACTATTCTTGCATTTCGCACAGTGTGGAATGGATAGAATTTGATTCTTCTGATGTTTTGACACAATTTGGAAGCTATTTGAGTTCGTTTCACGGGCGGCAAATAAGTTTTTATACTGTTTAAATAGCTTTTGTCATGATTTTTGGGGAAAATAGGGCAAAATGGACCACTTCCCGCAGTCTGCGCAGGATGAAACCACCACCGATCGATTTCCTGCATTTTTTTACATAGAAATAGGTACCTTGTAAGATTCCAAATCAGCGACTTCTATTTCTTGAGATTACGAGTTCGTTTTTGCCCATTGTGCATTGGTACGCGTGCGAAATCACATAAATAATGCGGGAAAAGATGGGTGGAAAATATTTTTATAACTTTTCACGTAATTTGATACATGAAAATTTAACACAAAACCCTAGTCCACTCTTTCAGATATTTTTGGCATTTTAACAAGAACCAGTATTAACCAAAAGTAGTACACACCGCTATTCAGTCACTAATTTATCGTCTAAAGTCCGCAGCTCTACAGCATGGCCACAATCGAACGAAGTGCCCACATGCACGCACTCATTCTAGCTCCATTCTTGATTGATCGACCGATGTGAAATCGGATTCGACAGCTTTCGATTAGCACCAGCGCCATTGAGCGCGGACACTGATAGGATTTTCGTAAATTGACAGCCTAAATATGAGCTCGGAGTGCTCCTGCTACCTACTGCTAAATGGCTTCGGTTTTTTCTGTCTATTTTTTTTTTGTTCCCTCTAGAAAACGCTCCACCCGGTGTTTGATGAATGTTTCGAATTTTCGATCACGCAAGAACAATGCCAGGCGGAAGCTGCCATGATTGTGTTCACCGTAATGGACCACGATGTGCTAACTGCGAACGATTTTGCCGGCGAAGCGTTCCTGTCGCTGACGAACATCCCCGGCGTGTCCAGCAATTTTAACATGAACATTGAAAACTTTGACTGCGTGGCCCAGATGGATTTGCCGCTGCTGGAGATGAAAGACAAAAGTGAGTTAATTTCTGGTGGTAGTTTTAGTTATTTGTTTTGTTTAGTTTTGTTTTTTTCTAACATCGATTTGTCCTTTCCAGGTCACCCTATCCTGTTGATTCTCGAAGGGAGGGTCAGTGATAAAAACGCCATGGATTTTGTGAGAAAGCAAAAAGCTCGTGTCGTAGGCTAGATATTTTTTTGTATAAGCTACCAAGCACATGAATGTCAATCAGAACAAAAAATTTGTAAGTTTACAATTTACACAGACAGATTATTTGTAGGTAATAGAGTTTTTGGAAACTAAGCGACCTGCTGCTGGCGTCTAATTGAAAAATCAATGCTTTCAGAATTAAAGTGTTTTAATCTACTTATTGAACAGAAACGGAATATCTCTATGCGACAGCTAATTTTGTACGAAACTTACTTTTAGATTATTTCGTAAGCGTGTTATCAATGCCTTCACTAACTACGATATACAGTAACCGACATTCGTGTAAATCTTTCCAATGATAGCACTCCACAGAACTAGTGAGCATCCCTTGAACTTGTGGATTAGAAAATGTAGTGAAACCCCTGCTAAAATATGAGACTAACCTTTACTATTGTAAGAAGCTCAGTGCTTGTTTCGAAAAGAGCATATTTTTATACGAATTTGATTTGAAACTATACAAGAAAAAAGAAGTAACTTTAAGTTTAGCTAACTAGAAAACGAATCTTGTACATTCGAATCTTTGTACAGTTAGTCGATACAAACTTTAGAGATGCTATACATAGATTTTCTACCAGCAACAACACGGCTATCAAACATTGAAGCAAAATCAACTCTTTGAAACTGTAAACTTTTTCTAACTCTCCACTCTAGAAAGGACAAAACGAAAACGAACGAGTTAGACGAAGCAACAACAACAACAACAACAGAAAAGAAAACACAATTAACTCTTAAGCTGTAAATTTTCTCAAACAAACTGCAGATAATTTCTTATGAATGAATAACAAACTTAAACAAACGCAAAAATCGAGGAATCGATCGCCGGTCCGCCTTAGTGTGCTCTTCTTAAAAAGGACGGATCGCAATCATTCCGCTTGTATAGAAAAGGATTTGTTTAAAACAAAAAATATCGTACACCTATCTATACACTATCCACCACGAGATGTATCACACACACACACAGCAAATCAACAACGCTACACGTCCATAATATCATGCATACTTACATACATGCATACATACATACGAAGAAACATGAGTACATGCATACTTACACGGGTTAGATAGTTCATTGCCCATTAAGTGTCAATATTCTTCAGTTGAGTTTCCTTCTAAAACCTTCTAGTTTTTGTTATGTTCTGGTTTGCCGACGGAATAACAGAATAAGGCTGATTATGAGACAAATCCGAGTTTCGAATGAGGTTTTATGAATCCTAACGGTAGCACTAACGAACGATGTCTTATAGCAAATTCATAAATTACCCTGGGTTCGTGCCAGCTAGAACCCGAAATTTATGAACGATATGCGCAGTTTGACAGATCGATCCGTAAACCGTAATGCTAGACAGTTTTAAGGAGCAATGAGTCGTCATTGATTCCGTGAATTTCAACAGCAGTTTTCTTATTTGAAGCAAAAGTTCTGTTTATGAAAATATATTCTCTGTGTTCAGATTAGCAAGAAGGATGCAGTGAATACCTTTTTAAAAACAGAGCCCCTGTTTTGGGCCCAAAAGCTGCATCTGAAATTGGGCTTTCTGACGAAAAGTTAATGACTGCCCATTTCTCCTTAACCTGCGATGCAACCTCGGTTAATTTATGAACGCTTTGACAGCAATGGTCTAAAAATCACAAGCAATCAATGGTTTCATGGTCTAAAAATCACAACAATGTTTACGAAGCTAACGCGCATGTATTTGTGTAGGGCGGCATGACAAATGTTTCTGCAAAATTTCTGCAGGTCAGGCAAGTTTTCCTGGCTGTAGAATAACGACAATGCCTTGCGTGAGCTATTTTCATTTATGAATGACGGAAATTCAAACGAATAGTCGACATATTCTTCTTCGTCGCACGAAAAAACGTAGGAAATTTGGCTGGTAGGACTTCTTTACTGATAAAAAGCATTTAAATAGATCCCAGCTCACTTTGATTGTTCGCGTATGATAGACAACAAACTAAAATATTAGGGAATAACTAGTTTTGCATTGTGTGTCATAAAAATGCTGATATTTTTAATAATTTGTGTTGGATAGGACGGGAATAGGCAATTACGACGAAGCAGCAACATACCCTACCAATTTTACTTCAGATTTCCGGTTCAATTTCAAGTCTAATAAACGTCCAGTTTTAATTCCTATTTCAATCCCAACTCAATGTCCCATTTTAAGCCCAATTTCAAGTCTGATTTAAATTAAATTTTGCCTTTCGTTTCAAGTGCAATGTAATGTCCAAATTCGAGACTACTTTAACTTCTACTTTGACTTTCATGTCCAATTTCAAGGTTAATTGAGGTCCAACAGCCAGTATTATTTCAAGTGTAATTTTAAACACGATTTAGAGCCTATTATTCAGTTTAACCCTTTAACGGGCAATATCGTAAAAACGATGCAATCAAGCAAATGACTACTCTATCATGAAGGCGCATTCAAAAGAAGCTCAAGTGTTGATTTTCATGGAAAAATATTCATCTGGAGGACCGCCAGGTATGAAATAGTCCAATTTCTCTTTTTCGTTTTTCATGCCTAACGCTCTACCCAAATATTTTTTCAGTCCAAATATATCATAAAATTGAAATAAAGCATGTAATTTACTCATAAAAAATTTGAAGTCGAACATTTTGTTCTAGATGTCCTTAGTAAAAAAGAAAATATTCGCATCATAATTTTTTTCGGAATTTTTCTGAATTCTTGTTTTTGAAAGATGATAACTTCTGAATACATGATCAGAATGTTGTGATATTAATATCAAAATAACAGGAAATCTGTTCTGAACATATTTTTCATATTGTCAATTCAACACAAATTTCGTATAGCTCTAAAAGTGAAGGCCGTCTACAAACGGTCTTACCCGTTAGAGAGTTAAAGTTCAATTATGGTCCAATTCCAAGTCCAATTTAACAATCCATTTTAAGTTTAATTCAACTTCAATTTTACCACCAATTTCAAATCCAATTAAGGTTCAATCCTAAGTCCTATTCCATCCTCAATTTTGCATAAAATGCCCAATTTCAGGTCTAATTTTAAATGCAATTTTAAACCTGATTTCAGGCTATGTCCAGTTTTAAGACTAATGGAATTACGATTTCCAATTTCAAGAGCAATTTTAAGTTCAACTAAAGTTCAATTTTAAGTGCAATTTCAAGTACTATTCCAAATCGAATTTCAATTCCAATTTAATGTCCCATTTTAAGATAAATTTTTTAATCCAATTTAACTCCAATGTCGCCTCCGATCTTAACCCTCTAAGCAAGGCTCTCTGTAGACGCCCTTCGCTTTTGGAACTTTCTTTTGATTGCATAGTTTTTACGATATTGCCCGTTAAGAGTTAAATCTAACTTCAAGTTCAATTTAACGCCACATTTTAAGTTCAATTTCAAGTCTAATTTAATTTAAATTTCACTTCCGAGTTAAGGCTCAATTTCAAATGCAATTTCAAGTCCAGTTGAGGTCCTATTTGAAGTCCATTTACAATTTCAATTAGTGTCCCATTTTAAGCCCAATTTCAAGTCTGATTTGACTCTAATATCGCCTTCGATTACAAGCGCAATGTAATGTCCCTATCTGAGTCCACTTTCACCTCCGATTTCATGCCCAATTTCCAGTGTAAATTGAATTTAAAGTCTAATTTCAATTCAATTTAAAGTTCAATTAAGTTCCAATTCCAAGTCCAATTTAATGACCCATTTTAAGTCTAACTCAACTTCAATTTTACCACCAATTTCAAATCCAATTAAGGTTCAATTCCAAGTCCTATTCCATCCCCAATTTTGCATAAAATGTTAAGTGCAATTTATAATTCGTTTTCAAATCTAATTTCAAGTTAATTTTAAGTTCAGTTGGGATCCGATCTCTAGCAAAATTCAATGTTCCCATTTAAGTCCAGTTTCAAGTCTAATTTAATTCCATTTTCAGTTTCATGCCCAATTTTAAGTTCGATTAAGGTTCAATTTTTAATGCAATTTCTAGTACTATTCCAAATCGAATTTCAAATCCAATTTAATGTCCCATTTTAAGATTTAATTTTTAGTCTTTAACTGCAACTGCAAGGTCGCCTCCGATATTAATCCTCTAAGCTTTCTTTTGAAACTGCTTCCATGGAAGAACAATCAGTAGCTTGATCGCATGGTTTTTAAGACATTGCCCGTTAGAGAAGGAAATCTAATTTCAAGTCCAATTTAACGCCGCCGTTCAAGTCTCAATATCAAATCTAATTTAATTCCAATTTCACTTCCGAGTTGAGGCTCAATTTCAAATGCAATTTCAAGTCCAATTGAGGCCCTATTTGAAGTCCATTTTCAATTTCAATTAGTGTCCCATTTTAAACCCAATTCAAAGTCTGATTTGACTGACCTTCGATTACAAGTGCAATGTTATGTCTCTATTTAAGTCCACTTTCACCTCCGATTTCATGTCCAATTTCCAGTATTATTTCCAGTGTAAATTGAAATCCGATTTTAAAGTCTAATTTCAATTCAATTAAGGTCCAATTCCAAGTCCAATTTAATGACCCATTTACGGCCAATTTTAAATCTAATTTAATTTCAACGTCGCTTCCGATCTCAGGTTCAATTTAATGTTGCAATTCAAGTCTATTTTTACCTCCGATTTCAAGTCCAATTTCAGGTCCAATTGAGGTTCAATGTCAAACCTGATTTAAATTGAATTACATGTCCCATTTTAAGTTCAAATTCAAGTCTATCTCAACTTCAATTTGACCAACAATTTCAAGTGTAATTACAAATCCAATTCCAAGTCCAACTCCGAACTCAATTTAGCATAAATTGTTAAGACCAATTTCAGACATAATTTCAAGTACAACCACAGAGAACAGACTACCAGGTAATCGACAAAAAGTGCGTAAAAGGTTTTTATGTAATCTACGAGTAATCCTTCAATAGGGCACCCCTCGAACAGTAAGTGGCAAACTAAATCTTGATGTCGTTGCCATCGCTGCTATGTAACTCCAGCACAAAGAAATTTTGATAAAGGTACATGGATATTTTTTGATGCGTTTGGCAAACTATTTCTGGAGGGCGCCACCGACAGATTTTATACACAAAAAATCGATTACTTCCTTCGAGCCTGTTAATCTGTTCTCTGTGGTACAACGTTTAACCTGCTTTCAAATCTAATTTCAAGTCAATTTTCGCTCTCAAGCCAAATTTTATGTTCCAATCCAAGTCCAATTTGACCTAAAGGCTACTAAACTAAAGTTTTAAAACTAATTTCAAGTCCAATCAAGGCATAAATCCAAATCGAATCCAATTCCAATTTGATGTCCCTTTTTGATATCAATATTAAGTAATCTAGATTAACTCCAGTGCCGCCTCCAATTTCACCCTCGATTTTAAGTCCAATTTCAAGTGCACTTTCGAAACCAACTGAGGTCCAACTACAAGTCTAACTTAAGTTCAATTTAATGTCCCATTTTTAATCCAATTTCTATTCTCATTTAGTTTCAATTTCATCTCCTATTTAAAGTCCAATTTCCAATTCAATTATATGTTCAATATAATTTCAGTTTTGCAGTTCAATTTTCTGTCTAATTTTAACCAGCATTTCATATTTAAATTGAAGGTCAAATTGAAATCCATTTTTATGTCTGATATTCCAAGTCCAAGTTCAAGTCAAGTCTAATTTAACTCCAATTGTGCCTCCAATTTAATGCCTCAGTTCAGCTTCAAGTCTTATTTAATTCCCATTTCACTGCCGATTTCAGATTTAGTTTCAAGTCTAGTTCAGGAGGTCCAATTCCAAGTCCAATAGCAATGTCTGATGTCACCTCCCAAGTAACAATTCTAAAGCCGCTTGGTTTTATTTGTATTTTATAAAGGCTTTATTGCGGTATGAACCTTAACTTTGGTTTAATTATGGTACTGCGCAATACCAAGTCAAAAACTATCTTTAGCTGGTTATAAAACCATAATAAAACTGTTATTCAAACAAATTTATTGTTATTGTTCTTTTATTAATTAACTATAAGTGCAGCGTAGCAATACAATATGATGCACCAATGAAAGTTGATCTTAAAAACTGTTACCGTGAACGCAAGTAATTCCGATCAGTTCCTAATTTCGAACACTCAACTAAAGCAGCCGATTTTTAAAAGATTTAATTAAAATTTATAACACATAGAACAGATTAACAGGCTCGAAGAAAGTAATCGACTTTTTGTGTGAAATAGTTTGCCAAACGCCTAAAAAAATGTGCATGCACCTTTACCAATATTACTTTGTGCTGGAGTTGCATTGCAGCGATGGCTGCGACATCAAGTTTTAGTTTGCCACTTACTGCTCGAGGGGTGCTCCATCGAAGGATTACTTGTTGATTACATAAAAACCTTTTACACACTTCTCTGTGTTTATAGTTCAAACGGCAAGCTTTGGCCATAAGGATTCTCATTAACTATGGTTTTTGGATGGATGGATTCAGTTTTATGGCGCTACTAATATGGTAACACCCTGACCAAACAGATTTGCTGCTGCTATCATGAAGAATATACTAGAGTTCAACACCGTAATCATTTTTTTTTATGCGAGGCAATATTGCCGTTTTCTAGCCATTTTTTGGTCTCCAAGAAAAATTCATCAAAACAAACTGTAAGTTGCAGAAAGTAAGTTTCTATTAAACGGTTTTCATATCAGAATGCAACTAAGATTGGATAATCGAATGTATTTATTTTGTTTAAACAACAGGTTTTTAAAAATTACGAAATTTCGATGGACCTTTAGCGATAAGTGGTTCCAATATGCACGATAAAATTGAATGCGCATATGCTGCACAACTACGGAAACTGCGGGAAATTTATTACATATATTTCGTATTCTGACAGTAAAACTTTACTGATTTAGCTTTTTACGCAGCAAGCTTTACTTTACAGTACTACAAAGCGTACAAACCGAAAAACTTTATTAGATTACGGCGATTTCCGTCAAGCAGCGAAAAGCATAATTGGTTTCATATCATTGCTTAGAGCGTTGTAAACCTACTTGAGCTATAACCTGTCTCTTCAAGAGGTTTTAAAAACCTTCTGAAGAGTGGACCTCTTGGTCGAAAGGAAGTTTTATGCGGTCATAGTTGAAAGAGCTCATAGTTTTATTAGAAATTGGTCATAAAATCCACTCGAGGCACGCAATAAAACATAAATTGCTGCCTGGGCTCTGATCTACGAACAATTTGATGTCCCAATTGGTGCCCAATTTTACCTCCGATTTCAAATCCAGTTTCAAAAGGAATCTGAAGTCCAATTAAGGTCTAATTTAATGTCCCATTTTAAGGCCGATCTTAAGTCTTATTGAACTCAAATGTCATCTCTGATCTTAAGCCCAATTACCAGTTTATTGTCCCAATTTGACTCCAATTTCACCTCCGATTACAAGTGCAATTTTGAGTCCAATTGTGGTGCAATTTTAAGCCTAATTAAAAATTCAATAATATTCCAGTTGAAGTCTAATTTAACTAAAATCATGCCTCCGATCTCAAGTCCAATTTAATGCCTCGGTCCAATTGCAAGTCTAATTTAATTCCAATGTAATCTCTGATCTAAGGTCCAATTTCAAGTTTATTGTCCCAGTTTGAGTCCAATTTCACCTCCTGAAGTGCAATTTTAAGTCCAATTGAGGCGCAATTTTAAGTCTAATTTAAGTTCTATAATGTCCCATTTTAAGTATAATTTCAAGTCTAATTTAATTATAACTACGCCTCCGATCTTAAGTTCAATTTCAAGCTAAATTTATTGCCTCATTCCAATTTCAAAAGCCTAGTTTAACTCCAATGTCACCTCCCTATTTAAATCCAATTTCAAGAGCAATTTCAAGACTAATTGAGGTCCAATCTCAAGTCTACAATTTAAGTCAAATTTTCATTCTAATTTAGTTGCAATTTCAAAATTTAAACTTTCAAATCCAATTTCAATCTTAAAGCCTGTTTCAAGTTCAATATAACTTTTCCATACTCCAATTCATACCTGATTTCTTTTCAAGTCCGATTTCAAGTCAAATTTCATTTAATGTTTAGAGGTCCAATATTAGAGGTCCAATTTCACGCCCAACTTAATTACCAATTTTTACGCCTAATTTTACCTCTTAGTTCCAGTCGAAATTCAAGTCCAATTGAGGTCCAATTTCAAATCCAATTTAAGTTCGAAGTCTTAAATTTATTTAATTTAAAGTCCAATTTTAGGCCTTACTCAATGCAAATTTCAATACTGATTTCAGGCTCAATTTCAAATGCAATTTCAAATCCAATTTAAAGTACTGATTTTAGACCAATTTTATTTCCGATTTCAAGTCTAATTCAAGTTCAATAAAGCCCTATTTAAAGTTCAATTTAACCACCAATTTCAAATGCAATTTCATTCCAATTGAGGTTTAATTTCGAGCTCATTTCCAGGCCTAATTTGACATTAAATTTCAAGTCCATTGTAAACCCGATTCTAAGTGAGAATTTGAAGTTCAATTGAAGTCTAATTTAATGTCAAATTTTCAGCTCAATTTCAAGTCTCATTCAATGCCTCAGTCCAATTTCAAGTCTAATCCAGTTCCAATGTTATCTATGATTTCAAGTTCAATTGAGGTTTATTTCAAATCATATTTTAGCGCAATTTAATGGTCCACTTTAAGGCAAATTTTAGGTCAAATTCATTTCCAATTTTACCACCTAATTCTAGTCTAATTTCTTGTGCAATTTTAAACGTAATTTCAAACCTTCATTCAAGTCAATTTAGAACCTATTTAAGTTCCAATTTTGAGTTAAATTTAATGTCCCATTTTAATACCAATATCAAATTTAATTTACGTCTAATTTCAACTCCGATTTCAATCCCCATTTATGCCCAAGTATCAAGTTCAATTCCATGTCTCATTTTGACCCCAATTTGTAGTATAAATTGATATCAATTAATGTTCGGCCTAAAGTGTAATTTCAAGTCCAATTAAACTACGCTGACAGGACGTCCCGAATGTTGCGGGAATGACCGTGCATCCCGAAAAGTGTCCCGCATTGATTCATTTTTGTTTATCGCACCAGACGAATGTTGAAAAATGAAAAGCTTGGAGAAACGCTACAGCTAAAACATATTTGTTTCTGGAAATTTCGAAGAGTTTTCTGTAAAAAAAAATTTCTGGAAAACAACAAAAAATTGGATTAACTTAGTCCGGAATTTTGACAGAAGATGTAGGAATTCTCAAGGATTTAAAATTGTCAAAAAGTCATAAAAATTTACTGATGTCAAAAGGCGCTTGTGAGATACGTCAAACAGAAGATTCATAAATTTTCTTTGGAAAATTGAGCCCGGAATTTTAATCACAATACGTTGCACTCTATTTTTGACCATTCTTAATTTGGTGCACCGGTTACTTGACTGAGTTCACAATAAACCAATGTTAGTTTCAAACTTTAGATTTTTTTAATTCGACACAGGGCAAGAAATTTTTAATTTTCCAGAATTTTTTCTTTAAAATTTTTCTAACCCATACAGTCCATACATACATTCACTCATACGATCAACACATTTACTGTACCAAGATATATAATGAATGTCGAGCTTAGATGTTTAAAATAACCTCATCGCAATTTCAATTATTCAATCGTCTTCATAGTTTCTGTTAAAAAAATACAAAATCAAAAAATGGATAAAAGTAAAACCATCTCGTTTCAGAACTGGCTAGATCGTTGCACTACGACAAACTAACCTCACTTTTTTGACAGTTCAGAAGCTTATAATCACGTTCCGTTCTCGTATCTCAGCATGTGATCGATGTGTTTCCATGTTTATCTAAAAAAAGCTGGTCAACATTTCACCGTAACCGATAGTTTAGTCAACTTTCACGAGCACTCAAATCGAATCCACTGAAAAATTTCCACGTCCAAGCGAACAAACTTGCTGAACTGTCAAAAAACGTCACCGGGCAACGATCTATACATTTTCGTCAACACAGGAAAAAGAAAGAAAAAGCTTTAAAACCAGGTAACACATCACACAAAGTCGCAGAATTAATCGGTACCGTACCTAGAAATGAACCGGAACAAAATGGAACAAACTTCACTTCGTTGAATTTTTAGACAACTTTTTATTTCTACACCGGCTTTTACATGTTACCACCCCACCACCACTACAACTTTTTCACTGGCGAAACCCCTCTTTGACGAGGACGCAAAACCTTTATATATGTAGAGAAACTTTAGATTCTTTGCCAAAGAACAACCACCCCGTAGCCTTCACAATTTGCATGCACCACTTAAAAGAAAACAAAAAAATATGTAGGAAAAAATGGAAAAGTATATAATAATATATACAAATCTATCCTTTAGCTAAGGTTTTTAAGCCATACCAAAGTGAGCCAAATGAACAAAAAAAACTAATTAGATTACAAGCACATGATGTAAATAAAACCAAAGTCAACTGTTCAGTGTTTTAGGGAAGCAACAATCATATTATATTTAAACGCTGTATAATAATATAAACTCAATGTTATAGTCAAGTATTTTATCGAGATATGCATTTGAATCATGAGATCGGAAACTTTATCGTTGTTGTTTTTGAGATATTTGTTACTATTGTTCAACACCATTGAATTTTACTATTTTAATAACTGGTCTATTTATTCTCCAGAGAAAAATTTTTTTATATTAAAAAAAAAGACTTATCTTTTCATTACTGGATCGATGAACCAACTAACCAAACCACTACTGTATAATACCGAAGACAAACACAAGAAATCATCTATTATCAGAGAAAATATCAATGCACATTCCCTAGTGAGTCCTCAAAAACAACGATCTTGCATGTATGCTGCGTATGAATATTCATTCAAATTTCGCGTCGTCCTTGTCAAGGCGATGACAAGATTGGCCGTAGATTGGTTTTCCTATGCAATACGAAATGCATATGCAGTTCGTTGGAATATCGATTGTTTGTCGGGCTCAACAGTGCAACCATTGTAACAACAATTGTAAAAAAATATCCGCGAAGCACAATGAGATGGCAATCTGTTCCAGGACATGGTAATATTTTTCGAAAATAAAATTAATAAAGCAAGATATCTGTTCATCTAACGAAAAACGACTTCTGCGTTTGTTTGAAGAAAGCCATTCTAGATTTTTTTTGGCGCTCGACCCGAACGCCACACGTGCTAGCATCACTCGTCCCCTTGTTCCTAGTGACGGTGGGGTTGTTGAAGAGGACTATTTTCGTCGCACTGTCGTCCGGCATCCTTACGACGTGTCCGGCCCACCGTAGCCTGCTAACTTTCGCTAGATGTACGATGGAAGTCTCCCCAAGCAGTGCCTGTAGCTCGTGATTCATACGCCTTCGCCACTCTCCGCTTTCAGTTTGTACTACGCCAAATATCGCACGCAACACTTTCCGCTCGAACACGGCAAGGGCGCACATGTCCTCCGTGAGCAGCGCCACGGCTTCAAGTCCATAAAGAACTACCGGTCTAATAAGGGTTTTGTACATTGTTAGCTTCGGGCGGCGGCGTAGGCTTCCTGATCGTAGCGTTTTACGAAGGGTAAAATAGGCCCGATTACCCGCTTGGATGCGATTCCAAATACACGAACTCCTCTACCACTTCTAGTTCATCGCCGTCAACGGTTACTGTCCGTGGGAAACGCGCATTTGTTTCCTCTGAGCCTCTTCCTTTCATGTATTTGGTCTACGACGCATTTATTTTTAGTCTCCAAGACTCCGCTTTCAGTCTGGCGTAGATTGCCTCCGCCGTCGCAAAATTCCCGCAAAAATCGAAGTCATCTGCAAAACCTAGAAGTTGGCTACCCTTGGTGGATGCCCGCTCGTCGGATGTTGAACAGCATTGCAGGATAAACCGTCAACTTGTCTCAACCCTCGCCGCGTCCCAAAGGGACACGAGAGTGTCCCAGAGATGCGTACGAAACACATCACTCGATCCAATGTTCAGCTCTGATCAGTCGCGTCAGTTTGTCCGAAAAACCGTGTTCGTGCATTATCTGCCATAGCTTGTCTCGATCGACCGTATCGTATGCTGCTTTGAAATCAATAAAGATGTGATGCGTGGGCACGTTGTACTCCCGACATTTCTGCAAGATCTGTCGGATAGTAAAAATTTGGTCCGTAGTTGCGCGAGCCCCCATGAAACCCGCCTGATAAAACCTTGTGCTATCGGTGACAGCCGGCGTAACAGGATCTGGGAGAGTACCTTGTAGGCGGCGTTTACCAGCGTAGTCATTCGCTCGGAATAGTTGTTCTAATTCTTCACGATCTCTGTCCTCCTTTTGGCGCTTTTTTCCTCCTCAGCATCGTGGTGCAACATCCGATTCTGGCAGAAATTTCGCCCGGTTTTTCTACTGGATTTCTGTTCGATTTCTTTCAGAGGTTTCGAATAAAAACCGGTTTTGTACCGATTCAGCTTTCCCTCCTTTTTTGGAGGGTAGCAGCAGCGGACTGTAGCAGCAAGAAGCGTGCAATAAACAGGTTAACAATTACTACACACTTATTTTCGTATTAGCAGTTCGGTAATTTTTATTGCAGTATTATTCGGTAACAGTGAAAAAATACCGATCTTTCCGCAATTTTTGAAAGAATTGACGAAGTCGGTTTTAATAATTACCGTATAACCCTAAAACAAAAATCATTTGACGAATTCAGTAATAAGTGTTACCGACTGTATCTGTAACTTCGAAATTTTCGGCACCTTTAAAAAAGTTCGGTAAAAATTTGACGAGTACTGCAAAAATTTTACCGGCTTCCGCTATTTTTACGACACTGACCGTTAATCAGTTACAATCCGCGTATCAGGTGTTGACCGAAAGGATGTGTGCAGTTTTTGAGAAGACCAGCATCACGAATTTGTGCAGCGAATGATCAGCAGTGTTAAATGTAAGGAAATATACGATATTAACCTTAAAATTTATTGAGTTAATTTTTCCGATATTTTTTAGCTCCGATGGCCATTGGGGTTTACATTGTCGGTAAGTCGATCATCGAAACTTGCTGTGGAAAGCTTTACAATACGTGCACAGCTTGTGTCGTGCTTATCAACCCGTTTCGTAGCCATTTTCGAAATATAATTTCACCCACGAGAAATACGTGCATTCAATGCAAACTTAGCCAACAGAATGAGAATCGTCTCCCTTTTAAATTGTTAGCAACCTTTAGCTGCTCTTCTAACTCAAAGCCGAATTGCTTCTCTTAATCACCCGTTCCCCGAACGCTCCGAAGAACCAACGATACCGACCGATTCTCTTCCGCTCATACAATTTCTCTCCCGCCAATAACATCGTTAGAGAATATTCAGTAATCGGACAAGCCATCTTTATTGATGGCAATACGTTACTGGCTTCCATCGATATTGTATGTGTGAAGTCGGGATCGGCTCCCGCCAAAGAGCGCTCGAGGCAAAACCAACTTGCGCAAGTCCTGTGTCACACTCACACACGCGCAGCTCTATAAGTGGACAAGAGTTCGCTCAATAGCGCCAACGCGAAAGCTACGACTTTTTATTCTCGCATATCATATTTGATCGGTTTCCACTCTTTCCTATCTGGAAAGGCTGCCGTCTGCCTGTGTGCGTATGTACGCTTGAGACCTGTGACTCGAAGTATATAGCGGGCATACATATTTTGCGGATGCCAACTTTTATTAATACCTCGCTTATCTACTACAATACCCTTTACCTCTACTCTGCGCTGTAAACTTTAAATATTCGTTCGGTATTTTTAAATTCATTATAAAAGCAAAAAATTTATTAAGAAATATTTTAAATATATTACCGTATACTCACCAAAATGTCCAACAAATACCTTTAGAATTCCTTGTTCTTGTTATGTGTTCTTTTCTGTTCTTTCCTTGTTTTTTTTTGCATTAGGAGTCCAATTGCCCTAATCCACCATAAGAAGTCCAATTGCTCCTTTCACTCATAGGGAGTCCAATTGCTCCCCTCCATCGTAAGGAGTCCTACTGCTCCTTTCTATAAAGAGTCCAATTGCTCCTTTCGACCATAAAGAGTCCAATTGCTCCTTTCAACCATAAGAGTCCAATTGCTCCTTCAACCATAAGAGTCCAATTGCTCCTTCAACCATAAGGAGTCCAATTGCTCCTCTCGGCAATAGGGAATCCAATTGCTCCCTTCCTTCATAATGAGTCCAATTACTCCTTTCAACCATAAAGAGTCCAATTGCTCCTTCTAACTATAAGGAGTCCAATTGCTCCTCTCGACCATAGAGTCCAATTGCTCTCTTCCTTCATAAGGAGTCCCACTGCACCTTTTCGATAAGGTGTCCATTTGCTCGCTATTATTCTACGGAGTATAACGCTCTCTTCAGCTATAAGGAGTCCAATTGTTCTTTTTCACGATAGGGAGTCTAATTGCTCCTTTCAACCATAAAGAGTCCAATTACTCCTTACCGTAACCGTAAGCAGTCTAAATTACTGGTTTTTGTTTTATAAGAAGTTGAAGTGAGTTATTGGTTATTTAGTGCAATCGAGTCATGAATTAATTAAATATATTTTATAGAATATGAATTTTCTTTCCTTATTATAATTATTAATGTATTGTCATTTGCGATGTCATCTATTTATGTAATAACCATTAACTGATGAAATATCTAGTCCTGACAGTTGGTATATATTGGTTATTGGTATATGTAATAAATATAATTATCATTGAATCGTGTCGGTCTTCTTATATTAGAACGGTGACGAAGTATAAATTTGTTCGAGATCTTGTCGGGATATGTTGAACTTGACTGTTGCTTGTTCAGATCCTCGTCTGCTTGCCTTTTGACGTAGGACTACGTCTTACGGCAAGTTTTGAGATAGGGTGTCATTCCAAAAAATCAAAAAATGCGAGCGTCACGGAAAATGAAAGGTTTTGAGCGCTAAAAGCTCTGCGGTTTTCCGACCGATTTTCAATATTCTTACACCAATCGATCGGAAAATCTTCTAAGAATTATCCCAAATGAAGAAAAGTGTGGATTCTTGATGTTGAACTATTGAAAAATTGAAAATAATGAACCCATGTTTTTCCAGAATTCTCGTTTCGTGATTGGTTGGAAGATTCTTTACGATGATCTAAACCTACACCAATTTGATATCTGTGCTTGGGAAGTAAGCCAAAACAAGTGACAAAGTTTCCTCATTTCAACAAGATTTCTTAACACCGCGGTTCAACCTAGACCGTTTTGATGTCCTTGCTTGGGAAGTACGCCAGAGAGAGTAACAAAGCCTCCTCGTTGCAACAGATTTCTTACGAACGCGATTAAACCTAGTCCAATCTGATGTCTGTGTAAGGGAAGTGTGCCAGAAAAAATGACACAAGCTCGCTGTCCCAACAGATCGCAAATTCTTTACTGCGAGACGATTAAACCTCGGCGAATTCGATATCTGTGTTGGAAAAATGTGCTACAGCTGTAGTGTTCGGTTATAATACGGCTCTGTATGAATACGCATGCTTGCCGTTTCATTAGAAGTGTAGTGAAAAGATATGCTGTTGATAAAATAGGATTGAATTGGTAAAATCCTTTCAACGTGGGAAACCATGGATAATAAAAACAATCTTTAATTTCAGTAAGGTAGCAGGAAAGTAATAATTTATGTTCTTGATTTTGTTAAATTGTTTTCAAATGCACAATCTTTTGAGAATTGAACGTTTGCAATGTTACTACTTTGATAAATGTTACATACAACGCATGTAGCATGTATATATGTTGCATATAGCATGTATACATGAAGAATCGAATGATTACAAGCATGAACACATGCTACTATCACTACAAAGAGACTTACGTAGTCCTGCGTCACCTATATATGCGGTCGTGTCTTGTACACAACCCCTCTGATTTTTTTCTTCATCCTCCTGCTCTCCCATAAATGTTTCCATTCCATTGTGATCAGTAGGTTGGCGACCAATGTCCTTCTCAGTATCCTCCGAAGCATAAAGTTCATTTGCAAGTGGGGCAAGTTTAACATCATTTACATTCCTTGCGTACTGAACCCCATTTCCGCTCATAATTACAACTTTTGCTCCTGTTCTAGCGATTACTGTGAATCGTTCCGAGGAAAACGTCGGATCACTCTTACATTTTTTTTGTTGACTCAATAGCACCATGTCACCCACCTTGATGTTACTTTCCTTCGCTCCTCGTACCTCGTCCGCGTAGTGCTTGCTATGCAATTTTGCTTCAGCATCTAATTCACGTATAGCTTGCCTGTCGAGTTCTTTAAAGCGAGATTCAGTCCAGAGACTGGGAAATGTTCCACGATACTTGTATCCCACCATTAACTCGAACGGCGTAACCCTAAGCCGTGCATGTGGAATTAGTGTGTTATGATTATGGACGAATTTCTCGAGGCTTATACGCCAATTGGTTTTGTCCAGTGTAGAAGCTGATATTGCCTTTATTATGGACTGATTTTGACGTTCCACTAGCCCGTTAGTTTGAGGGCATAATGGTATTGATTTCCGAACATGCACTCCCTTGTTCTCCCAAAATGAACAAAATGTTGAGCTACTGAACGGTGGACCGTTGTCACTCTGCAGGATACGAGGGCATCCCCAGAGCTTAAATATATCACAAAGGGCAGCATTCGTAGCTTCTGCTGTTTTGCGCTTCATTTCGACAACTGTGAGATAGCGAGAGTAAGTATCAACCACCATTAGGAAGTCTCCCGAACCATATCGCGGAATGGAGAGGAAATCGATTTGAATTATCTCCCAAGGACCTTCAGGAAGATCACGGGATGAAATTGGCAAGGGACGGTTTCTTCTGCTCAACATGGAGCATGTTTGACACTGTTTTACAAAATGTTCTGTTTCGGAAGCCATGTGTGGCCACCAAAAAACAACCAAAAAACTCTCCTACATGCCCACCGTGAGCAGATATCATAGCTTTCATTCGAAGTGGACTGGGTAACACAATTTTTTCATCTTTGCAAATCAAGGAACCAATGTAATGCAAACTCTTCTTCTGCGCTTCGTATCTGCGCAATTCCCGAGGCCATTTGTCGTATCTTAATGCCTTGCGTAGTTGTATAAACTCTTCATCCAGTTCGCTAGCTGCTTCGATTTCTCCAAGAGAAATATCCATATTGCCTGTATCCAAGGCAAACAATACGTGGTCATCGGAACTATCTTCAAAGGGTATTGCATTTTGAGACGCTTTTATTAGCCTTGACAATGCATCAACAACGTTATACTCGCCCGGAACTCGTTCCATAGTAAAATCAAACGGCTGCAGCCGTAAAGCCCACGCCTCTGCTCGTGAAACCGCTCGCTTTCCAATCCGATGTTGACCTCCAAAAATAAATTGATTAGCTTCGGCATCCGTACGGATTATAAAAGGTCTGCTGGACAAATAATAAGTGAACCGCTCCACTCCCCACACTACAGCCAGTGCTTCTCGATGAGTCTGGGGATATCTTTGTTCGGTAACTGTTAATGCTTTTGAAGCGCATGCAATTATTCTCGGTATGTTATCGATGTTGAACTGCACTAAAACTGCCCCTAGACCGATAGCTGATGCATCTACAAACAGCTCTGTTCTGTCTGCAGCGTTAAAGTATCCAAGTGTTCTAATTGTTTTCAAAGCATCGTCTTTGAATGCCTGAAACTCCTGTTCTTCTTCCTCTGACCAGTAGAAAATATCAGAATTAGCTAGCATTCGTAATTTTTCAGTTTTAGTTGCGCGATGCGGCACGGACTTATCAACAAATGTCACCAAGCCTAAAAAACTCTTTACCTCCGCTATCGTGTTCGGCCTTCTGAAGTCCCTTATAGCGCTCAGCTTTTCTTCTTCAATTTGCCACCCTTTCTCTGTCAACCTGAATCCTAAGAACTTTACGGATTGACTCTTAAAAACACATTTCGAAGCGTTTATTTTGACGTTGTGTTCTCTCAAGCAAGACAGCACTGCCTCAAGGTTTTCGTCGTGCTCTTCTTGAGTTTTCCCAAAAACGATAATATCATCTAGATAGTTTTTCACACCTTTACAGTCTGCAAGGATTTTCCTTTGAAGCACTTCTTGGAAAATGTCCGGTGCGTTACATAACCCGAAAGGTAGTCTGACGCACCGGAACATTCCAAATTCTGTACAAAAGTTTGTAAGATGTCGACTATTTTCATGGAGCTCAATGTGGAAAAATGCGTTAGTCATATCAATCGTTGAGAACCACTGTGCTCCGTTTAGCTCTGCCAAAATATTTTCCAGACATGGCATGCTGAATGGGGTCCTCTGAACATAACTATTTGGGCCTCTTAAATCGATCACAAGTCTAATGTCATCCTTTCCCTTAGGTATAACTATCATTGACGAACAAAATGAATCGTCCATTTCATCCGTTACTCGTTCGATTATATTCGAAGCAAGAAGCTGATGCAGCCTCTTTTCGACAATAGGCTTGACCGCTATTGGTATGGTCATGAAAACGTTGCGGCATGGTGGTCTTGATCGGTCATAATTTAATTGTACTGGTGGGATATTAAACTTGGGAAAAACATCATCCACTATCACGGACGCAATACCCTGCCCGTCGTACCTCGAGTGTATCAAAGACTTTTCTAAATTTACAGGTACACGTAGTCCCAGTAGCAGCACACTGTATCTGGTAGCAGTTGCTCTTCCCAGCAGAGATCGACATTCCTTCACAACGTAAAATTTTTCCAAGAAAATTGGGCGATCATTTGATATATGCATAAAAGCTTCAAAAGTAAAGGATACTGGTATTTCCCCTTTTGTTGCGTATGCTTTCAATGGTTTGTCTGTACTACATTGGATATTAAACAGCTCCTTTCGATATCGGTCGTCTCCGTGTAATAGATTAAATTTATCCTCAGTTAGGGTGTTGACTTGCGCACCCGAGTCAATGAGAAACTCACACTCTAATCCAGCGACTTTTGCCATTATGAGACCATCATTTGCCTTCGTTCCTAGTATAGAGAATGTTGCAACGCGCAACTACAAGCGGAAAAACAAGGTATAAAGACAATATATGATTTAAACTTATTATTGATATTCTTCTTTTTTTTTGTATTTGTTTTATTTATCAAGAAATCAAAATTACTGTTTATATAAGACACAACATCTCTAATTCAAATTTAAAAGTATATGCAATGGTTATTACTACATGTTACATAGCAAAATTAGCACCTACATTGTTATCCTCTGCTTTCTCTACAGCTTCAGCTTCTGCGTCTGTCTCAATCGAAGCTATTTTACCAAACCTGGCGCCCGGGTTGTTTTCTTCTGTCCTAGGAGGATTTCCCTTCTTGATTGGTGGCTTACATGCTCTTTTTATGTGCCCTTTTCGTCCACAATCAAAACAAATCTTGTTAATAGCGAAACAATCATTTGCCTTATGAGAGGTGCTATTGCATCTGTAACAACGATTCGCCTGAGGTTCTCGATTCAGGAAGGCCATTTTTGAGGGTCCCGGTCTAGTATACGGAGATCTATCAAATCCGCCACGAGCACTCGAATATTGATAGGTTGCCAATCTCGATGAACCTGCCTTTGGGTAAGAGGCGCTGACAGCTGCCACGGTAGCATGTTCAGGCTTATTATGCTTCAATCGGTAACATTCTTCATTTATAGCTATTGCTTCAATTTGTCGCACTGCGTCTACCAAAGCCGTGAATGAACCCGTTTCATTTAACATTTTTAGAGCCGTAGTTCTTACATCCGTATTTGATGCACGGGCAGCTACCGCATTAGCTATTTTTTCAAACTCTTTTCCTTCTTGGTAATCGCAGAGTCTAGCTGTGGAACTAAGCCTCATGATGAAAGCGAGGTCTGATTCTTTTGGGAGTTGTTCAATTGAATTAAGTGTAGGGAACGTACGAAGTTAGAAGAATTAACGTAAAAATAAATCTAATGAAACTATATCATTTGTTTCAGTGTAACTGAAATTGCTTTGCATGTGTTGCGAGAATTTGTCATACGAACGGTAAGAGACAAGGAGAGCAATCTTGTATCGCTCAATATGAGACTCACGTATACTGACACATGGCATGGTAAAGATTGCTCTAAAAACAAAGAGTCAGTTTTTGGACGAACGTAGACGTTTACGGACGTTGTTCCGTGTTCCGGAGGGCTCGGTCGGAGGCAACCGAGACAGACACTACAATGGCGCAGATCAAAAGGGAATTCGCTCCCAAAGAGTGAGTATAGTGTAATATATGGTGGCGTCTGGCAAACGCCAATTTGAGAAAAATTAAAAGACGTTTGTGCGCGTCTGTTTGTTCTGCCTCTGGGAAGGCAGAATATATTATTCAAATACGCTGGTATGCGTAGCTTGTGCGCCTCTGGGAAGGCTGAGAAAAATCGCTTGTGTGCGATAATTCCCCTGAGAGGGATGTTTTAGTAACTCGCTTGTGCGCGTTTTACTTTATTGAATACGCTAGTATGCGTAGCTTGTGCGCCTCTGGGAAGGCTGTAAAAAAATCATTTATATGCGATAATTCCAGCTAACTGGCACCTTTATCTCATTTGCTTTGCGTTGACAAGGGGTAACATCACTGCGGGCTCAGGAGTCGTGGGCCCCACTGACAGCTGAAGAGCTAACTTGTGTGAAGAGTGGCGAATATATAATATCTCGTTTACGCTAACGCTAACATGTTGGCATCGAAAACATGATTTCCTGCCAGCTACTTGGATAATTCCCCTGAGAGGGAAGTTTTAGATTTTAGTAATTCGCTTGTGCGCGTGTTACTTTATTGAATACGCTGGTATGCGTAGTTTGATCGCTTCTGGGAAGGCTTTGGGAGATCGCTTGTGTGCAATACAGCAAAGTTTCGTTAATTGGTGGTTCGTTAATTGGGCGGTTTGTTAATTGGGTGCTCGCTAATTGGGCTATGTGACAACTTGAATGTCAAAATTGTATGGAATTTTCGAGTTTAGAAATTTCTAACAACTGTCAGTCGGCCCAATTAGCGAATCAGCTGAAGTGCAGTCGTGGCCCAATTAACGAATTCAGGCTGTAGTTCCCCGGAGGGGAATTTTCTAGTAACTAGTGTGCGCAATTTGGCAAACTCTACCACATGTTCCTCTGAGTATTTTGAGTTCCTATGAAAAGGACGGAATACAGTGGAATTTCGAACCAAAGCGCAATTTTTTTACAGTTTGGTATGAGGATGATGACGAAAATGATGATAGTAATGACGGAAATGATGACGAAAAAGATGATATTAATGGAAATGATTATTGTAATCAGGAAAATGATAATAGTAATGACGGAAATGATGGTAATGACCAAAATTATTAAGGTAATGACGAAAATGATATTTATGATGATGAAAATGACGGAAATGATGATGACAAAGTTGAAAATTTCTGTAATCACGAAAATGATGGCGAAATGACAAAAATGATTATAGTAATGACGGAAATGAATATTGTAATCACGAAAATGATAGTGGTAATGACGAAAATAATGATAGTAATTACGGAAATGATGGTAATGAGGGAAATAATTTTGGTAATGACGAATATGATGATGGTAATGACAAAAAAAGATAAAAGTAATGACGGATATCATAATAAATGATGATGATAATGACGAAAATGATTATTGTAATCACGAAAATGATGGCGGTAAAGACGAAAATGATGCCTGTAATGTCAGAAATCATGATAAAAATGAGGAAAATGATGATGATAATGACGGAAATGTTTATTGTAATCACGAAAATGATGGTGGTAATGACGCAAATGATGATGGTAATGAAAAATATGGTAATGACGAAAATGATGTTGGTAGTGACGAAAATGATCATAGCAATGACGGAAATGATGATGATAATGACGATACTAATGACGGTAATGACAAAAATGATAATGAACGAAGTTAGATACTACATTACATTAAGCTTACGGCGTTGGAGCATAATATCAGAAGCAGATCCAAAATATGTCTTCAGTCTGAACAATGCATTTAAAAACGGAAAATTTTTTTCGTCCGGAGCTTCTGAAGTCGACTTTGTGTTTTGAAAATTTCCAAGAGAACTGGTCCTGCCTTAACTTTGAAAACGATAAACTTGGTACGCTCATCCTCTATACCAGAACTAGCGAATCTGATAGAAGATCGATCCACAATTCATAGTCTGGACGGCTCAGCTGCTCTCCTGCCATGGCAGGTTTGCATTCTGGTACATTAATTGAAGAAATCGACATTTGGTTCATGGAAGACATGAATCGTGATAATTCCATTCCCGTTTCGTTACGTGTTTGCTTAGTGCTGGAAGGACCCGCATCTCCCGAAAATTGTAAACTATTCACGCTCTCGCTACGGGTCAATCTAGCCTGCAGAGCCAAGATTGTCTCGTTTGCTTTTTCCAGTTGTTTGCTTAACTGGATTCTGGCAGATCTCTCTTCAGCCAATTCCTGCATAACGTCCAACCTCTGTTTTTTTAAATTTCTGAAAAAAAAGTTTTTTTTTTTTTTAATAAGTAAAAACAAAACTTCGCATATTCAACGCGAGCTGTATTCTATATTAAAGATATCTAAACAATCATTTCCACCTTTTCTTTGACTATCATAACCATAACCACAGCCATAACATCCAATATTTTTAAGATTCATACTTCATATTCTTTAATATTTCAACATTTATACTTCATCACATTCTTATTTTATGTAGGGGAAAAACTAAAGATAAATTGAAACCTATAGTGTCCAATTGCACCGATACTACGAATCCGATTGCTATTTTTTTTGCTTCATTTATCCAGTTGGAGTCCAATTGCTCCTTTATTTACTTTAGAATTACGCCTCTTTGATGTTTAACCAAATATATTGGACCGTATGCGTGAATCTCTTACTCATAAAACAGACTGCCTTTGATTCTCTTATCTGATTTACAAGTCATGAAATAATATAAATATTTCAGTGTTCAATTACCGCTTCCTAATTCAATTACCCGTAATTATGTTTTAGGAGTCCAACTGCTCCTTATTTCGAGCCTTTACGCTTTATTTAACTTTTTTGCTAACGGTAAATACACCTCACTTGTAAGTGTATTAAATGTATCCCTTTTATTTCCTTTATTAATTTACTTGGAAATAAAAATTCTATCAACGCGAAAAGGGTCAATGAAATATGCAAAACCATTTTTTTTTTAGTTCCTCCTTGCGCAATATATAAACCGCATCAATTTTACCTGCAAGCAAACGTCCTGTTCCAAACCAATACATTCATAAATAAAACGTGTGTGTTTCACTAAATCGTCGTTGACTTCGTTTACCGCTTAAATCTGAAACTACCTTTCACCTATAAACATAATTTTATATAAATTTCCCCCCGATACTAACACATCACTATCATCCACTTTATTTAAAACTTCTAATGACCGCTCAACCATACGTTCCACCATAAATCATCGCTTGCTCTTCGCTTCGCTTCTGAAGCCATTTTTTTGCACTCTACCCCTTGCATGTACATGACGATTCCGCTCATTCGGCAACAAATAAATTCAAGCGATTCGCTCATTCAATCGGTTTTTTTTTGCACATCATTTTCTTGTACAGGCATAATGATATATAATTTCCCCCGCAACTAATAATTCACTATCCGCTACCATTCGCCATTTTTGTGTTTCAATCCGTTTTTTTTGTGCACCATTTTCTTTTATAAGTATAATTTTATATGAATTTCCATCCCCGACACTAACACATCACTATCAACTACTTTATTTAAAACATCTAATGGCCGCTCAACCATACGTTCCGCTATAAATCATCGCTTGCTCTTCGCTTCGCTTCCGTAGCCATTTTCTTTTTTTTTTTGCACTCTACCCCCCGCTTGTATTTGACAATCCGCTCGTTCGGTAACAAATAAATCCAGGCAATTCGCTCGTTCAATCGGTTTTTTTTTTGCGCACCATTTTCTCGTACCGGCATAATTTTACATATTTTCCCCCACAACTAATTCACTATCCGCTATCATTCGCCATTTTGGGTTTTCAATCGGTTTTTTTTGCGCACTATTTTCTCGTACAGCCATAATTTTACATATTTTCCCCCCGCAACTAATAATTCACTATCCACTATCATTCGCCATTTTGGTTTTTCCAATCAGTTTTTTTCCGCACCATTTTCTTCTACAAGCATAATTTTATATATTTTCCCCCGCAACTAATAATTCACTAACCGCTATCATTCACTTCAATTAAAACACCTGTGACCGTAGACCAACTTACCGGTCGGGAGCTTGTTCTGCGCCAATGTCGTGCTTATCAACCCGTTTCGTAGCCATTTTCGAAATATAATTTCACCCACGAGAAATACGTGCATTCAATGCAAACTTAGCCAACAGAATGAGAATCGTCTCCCTTTTAAATTGTTAGCAACCTTTAGCTGCTCTTCTAACTCAAAGCCGAATTGCTTCTCTTAATCACCCGTTCCCCGAACGCTCCGAAGAACCAACGATACCGACCGATTCTCTTCCGCTCATACAATTTCTCTCCCGCCAATAACATCGTTAGAGAATATTCAGTAATCGGACAAGCCATCTTTATTGATGGCAATACGTTACTGGCTTCCATCGATATTGTATGTGTGAAGTCGGGATCGGCTCCCGCCAAAGAGCGCTCGAGGCAAAACCAACTTGCGCAAGTCCTGTGTCACACTCACACACGCGCAGCTCTATAAGTGGACAAGAGTTCGCTCAATAGCGCCAACGCGAAAGCTACGACTTTTTATTCTCGCATATCATATTTGATCGGTTTCCACTCTTTCCTATCTGGAAAGGCTGCCGTCTGCCTGTGTGCGTATGTACGCTTGAGACCTGTGACTCGAAGTATATAGCGGGCATACATATTTTGCGGATGCCAACTTTTATTAATACCTCGCTTATCTACTACAGCTTGGAATCCGGATGGCGAGCTGCTAGATAGGCCCCGCAAGGTTAGTAGTTTTTGAAGAATGTCCCATTCCTCACGTCTAAATTGCTGAACAGGTACACCTGCGTGATGTCAACGTTCCGGGAAAGTTGGTCGTGTTCACCGAAAGTGTTCACCCAACAAGACTATTAGACAACGCTCTTCGTCGTGGAAGCCAAGATTGATTTGGCTATTAAGTTCCTTTGCTGGAAATGCTGCGGACAATGCGGCACTTCACCATATCAACAGTGAGCTAAGCTAATTCTCACATTGAGAGAGAGAGAGAGAGAGAGAGAGAGAGAGATAGAGAGAGAGAGAGAGAGAGAGCGAGAGAGAGAGAGAGAGAGAGAGAGAGAGAGAGAGAGAGAGAGAGAGAGAGAGAGAGAGAGAGAGAGAGTATGGAGTAGTTATTTTCATGGGATTGATGAATTGCAGGCAGAAATATATTTTTAATGATTGAACTTACGGTTATTTACATGTCCGAATGCCACAATTTCTTCCAATTAATTGTAAATATTATTTCTTATTTGTGCAAAAAATTTTACCGGATATTCGGTATTGCGTTTTACCGAGTTCGTTATAAATTTACTGATAAAGTCAGTATAAAATAGCTGGTTAATTCGGTAGTTGTCTGTCAAAACTACCGAATTACCAGCTAAATGATTTTACAAATTGTTCGTTTACTTATAAAATTACCGAACTGTTTACCGAATGTTCAGCTGCTCAGATTTCGGTAAAAAATTACCGAATTCGGTGATTTTTTTTAAGTGTGTATCAATTTCCCACCCTTTCGTACGCGATGAATAGAGGTTTTCCGTCAAAAAATTTTTTTGCGCTAAATGTTCGGTTTTGACTCTTAGAAATGATACCCATATGAAACTTTCTTTATTAAAGCCTCTAACTACTGTAAAAATAAAAAACTAAAATACGTATATTTCAACCCGTCACTTCTGGGTTATATTACATGCCTTTTTGTACCAGTGTCCTCTATTCTCACCACTTCGAAACCATTTATGCCACTCAAGGGGTTTCCAGTAAGGCGTATTAGTGCGTAGTAATCAGAGATTACTTTTGTAATCATTTACGAATTAATTAGGTAATCAGTAGAGTAATCAATGATAATCTTAAGTAATCATTGGTAATCATGATTAATTTATAGTAATCACAAGAGATTGATTACTAGTAATCAGAGGTAATCAGTAAAGTAATCAAAAGTAATTTTTTTCAAAGGTGCGTAGTAATCATTGCTGTTGGAAACCCCTTGATGCCACTCTTTACTCTTGTGGCAAGCAACACACGAAACAAAAAAGAAGGTAATCATTAGCTTTTCATTCGTTTTGTCCTTTTCACTCAACCGCTAATACACATATGTCAAAATCTGTGGTGCAATGCTGCCAAAAAATCTGAAAATTGTGATAAACAGTGCAGCCAAAACGAATTTTTTAAAAATCAACATTCGTGATTTGGTGAAAAGAAACTCAACAACAATCTTGGTTAATTCCTCATGCAAACTCAAAGTAAATTGATATATACCAGGTATATGACAATGCGAGCTGTCATATACACTTTGCACTAACACATCTACACTAGTTCTGAGATTTCGAGCATTTTGTATGGAAAATTAGTTAATTTTTTAAAAAAAATCGTTGGATACGCAAGATTTGTCTTTTTTTTTCTTACAGCTTTTATGTTTATGCTTAGAACATTATTTCTGGTATGTATTTTCATTAATACAATGAAGTACAACATTCCAAATTGCAAGCGGAAATTTTTTCGTCAAAGCGGTATCAAGATATCTCAAAGAAATGTCCTTATATCGCTTTCCTACAAGTAGTAAAACAAAAAAGAAATTCTTTAAAATGCTCGGACATGATTGTTCAATAATCAGCATAAGCAACATTGTAATCCGCCCGCGATATTTTTCGTCTGATTTCTGGTTAGCTTTTAAAGTGTTAATTATCATCTAAGACTGTTTTGTAGCAATCTAAGATTACTTTTTATGGTTTTCTACGTAGTGTTGAGACAAGAGCATATATATCAAACAACGTGAGCGGGCAAATTTATGATAAAAAGGTATCATCTTGGAATAGTGACTTCAACTTAAGGATTTTCAAGCAGTAGCACAAGCATCTATTCGAATAAAACTATTTTTTAAAAGAAGACATCAGAGGCAGATATTCAAGAGCATCATGCAAGCAAAATGTTGGACGGAACGTGTTTTAATTTAAGCAACCGTATACCGTATTGATCGTGAAGTATTAGAAACATTAATTCATTTTTCAATTGTACATCGAAATAGTTAGTCACCCATGTTCTCAAATTTTTTACGCATAATTAAAGAAGGCTACAAGTGCAAATGACTTAAAAATATATTCCTTACATTTCATTGTAAATGGTCAAATATTTCTCTGGAATAATATAGCTGCATTCATTAATTACAATTAATTTAGTTTTAATTTTCATGCAAGTTCCACCATATTTCAGAACTATTTCTTCTTCTTTCTACACACACTAATGCAACCCTCGATGGTCACATACCTGGTATATATCAATTTACTTTGATGCAAACTAACGGGGTTAGTTTTTAATTTGAACAACTGGCAACCCTAAATATGCTGGAACTTGTGTGAACTGGCCGCCGTACTCTTTGTTATTGTTTTGGTGGTTTGATTCAGTTGGCAGTTGCAAGCAGCGAATATTTCATTCTCCGGTCAGATTTCTACCATAATCGTTGGGAAAACGCAATGTGAAACAGATTAAACTCGCTAGATCAGTACAAACAAATTGCGTTTATGCGCATTGTCTGCATAAGCAAATGACGTCATGTTGAGAATGATATTTGAACCATTTTTAATTTGCACGTCGTGCAAACCAGCGGGGTGCAAATTAAAAAGTGTGCAGATTAAAAACGGCCAAACGAGCGGAGGTCCACGCTATTTTATTCTATTTTAAGCGGGGAACGCTGCTGAAAAGAAAACAGCTCAAGAAATTTTCTGGCTATTTACCGAAGAAATTTTGACAACTCCAATGCAAGCAACCACCTGTCATTTTTTCTTCTGGTGATAATTGCGGCGGATATTATTCCCACAAAGAACAGACTACCAGGTAATAAGCATAAGCATAAGCATATAGGAACAGACTACCAGGTAATTGACAAAAAGTGTGTAAAAGGTTTTTATGTAATCTACGAGTAATCCTTCAATAGAGCACCCCTCGAGCAGTAAGTGGCAAACTAAATCTTGATGTCACTGCCATCGCTGCTATGTAACTCTAGAGTGACTATATACAGAGTGGCGACAATGTCAAAATTGGAACGATAATTATCTGTCAGTGTCATTCCAATCGAGCAGACGACCTATCCAACGCGTATGCAGGAAAGAGAAAGAAAAACCTTGGAAAAGCCGCATTGCATACATTTGGGATGACTTGTCGCCACTCTGTATATAGTCACTCTATGTAACTCCAGCACAAAGAAATATTGATAAAGGTACATGGATGTTTTTTGATGCGTTTGGCAAACTATTTCTGGAGGGCGCTACCGACAGATTTTACACACAAAAAATCGATTACTTCCTTCGAGCCTGTTAATCTGTTCTCTGTGTTATTCCGTTCGAAAAAGTGACATTTTAATTCACTTGCGTGTAAAACTGCACCATCTGGAATCTTATGAGGTGCGTACTGGTTAAGAAATCGTAAAAGATAGGCATGGGCGATACTAGTAATCGATACACTCGGTATCGATACCTTACCCTAAAGTATCGAGTATTTTGGCATCGATACCTCCGGATACCAATGAGTAGTGGTATCGATACTTTTCAAGCGATACTTATAGGTATCGTTTGTTTTTTTCTAACCCGTCGTAAGGCTGATTTAGATTAACCGTGCCACCCATCCTTGCACCCACCAACATTTACGGTTGCCCAGCATGAGACCCTCGTAGAGAGAGGTTCTTTTTATCTCGAGTTCGAGAAGCGAAGCATGTTGACAGATTTAAAACACCATGCGCTCGGTTTGAAACGTCGGATCACCATACCTACGCATAGACCTGATACTTGAATACAGTACTTGATCTTGCTACAACAGACAAAATGACGCGAGATTTTCATCAGTGGCTAAGTCCAGCTTCCACATGAAAATAATTGTGAACGATTAGTGTTTCTAGCTGATTCCGGAGTCAACCTCTCTGGTAGGAAAAGGACTCAAACTATTAGAACTCCACCAACCAAAGACATGAGAACCCCCGCATGGAGGTTCGTCGCATTATTTCTAAACTAGAAAACTAGCAAACTAGAATTATTTAAGATCGGCCCTTAACGAAACTATTCGCTCTTAAATTGTATAAGTTATTTATTCACTGGTTTTTAATAACTTTCATTTTGCCTAGACCTAATTTTTCCTATCCTTTTCCATTTCTATTTTCACTGGCTAGCTACAAAATACGGTCGTGGAAAACTTTAAGTCGCATGCGCATTAACAAATTAACGAAAAATGTACTTATTCAATACCCGAGTTTTTACTTGAAGTTTACCGTTGCTGCGGGTTGTTGGTGTGCGAAATTAACATCCGCGCCACGCAGATCCCGATACTGCTTTTCCTGCGTACAGCGCACAGTGTGCACTAAATTTGTTGGTTTACTCAATGGTTGCTTAAGCTCATTGGCTTAGGCAGTTGAGCTTAATGGCTAGTTATTAGACGATGCTTGTTGCTGTTTGATGTTATTCAATGTTACCGAATTCTTTTAAGCCAACCTATCTCGTACAGGGCGCAAGTTGACGGATGCAACCGGATGCTATGTCCGGTGTTGTATCATACAGGGAAATCTTGATACTGAACAACGGAACAAGAACAAACACTGGTACAATAGTGTGTTCCGTGACGAATCTGTTCAACTGAAAGATATCCCATACGTGGTATCTCAACATACCGCCTCTTGGCAATAATAGGTGTCATGCCTCTCGTACCGTCATCTGGGGAAACTTGCAACACTTTTGAACTTTGACTTGGTATAACTTTCGAAGTGTACTGTTTAGGTCCAAGTATAAGTAGCCAAAACTTGTATAGTGGTTAGTACTCTTGATTTATGATTATGAGAAAAAATATCAACTAAGTGAATTTGTAGAATGAACCCAGTAAACGGGGTTACTGGCAACACTTTTATGACTTTGCGTTTTTTATGATTTTAAATTTGATTTCAAACCGCGAATGACTATTTTTAGATATTTTGAGTGTGTTTGCAGTAAAACAAGTGGTACTGGAGGCGTATTTGCTTCCCAATTTCGTCTATCTCATTTTTTAAAGATATTCGGTAAAAATTCAGCATGTAGGCGAACTCCAAATTGCCGTTTTAAGGCACGTGGAATTTTTCACAATTTTAATTTTTCTGTAGACGCAGTAGATAAAATTACATCGTACAGACGCAAACTTAGCTTGTCTATTACGATAATTATCTATTTTACAAGTGCTGAAAGCCGCGCCATATTGGAAGTAACAACACGAATTCATCGTTTCTTCTCCAAGTTCAAAACATAAACAAAGCTCAAAGTAAATTGTAAATAATAGTAAATTGTTATTTGTTAGCTGATATGATGCACTAATTGTGTACAGGAACTAAACGATAAAAAATAATGTCAATGAACTGACGCAACTTTGCACATTCATTTTTCCTACTCTGAAAGTGAAATTACTTTCCAATCTTATAAAAACAAGCGAACAAATGATATAACGGATTAAACTTAACTAATCAGTAACTAAACGTCTCTTCTTTCAAACGGTATTGGCTACAAATAGTTATGTTAACAAACAAATGCGTTAGAGCTGTCAAAAGCGCGATGCGCAGAAGTGTTGCAAGTAACCCCGGTATTGCAAGTATCCCCGGAAGACGGTAGCACATTTGTCCGCTCGAAATACGGTTGCACACGGGAGTTGTGGTAGGGAAAACTGCCTATTTAAGGGAAAAGATGATTGCTAAGCTAGACTTGTGACAAATCTTCATGCATTTCATCACATTACATTACTGCACATGCATTAATCACGATGTGAACAAAATTATGGGCCACTCGCCTCTTTCACAGGTAACATCAAAGTAAAAGATCAAGGCAAGGTGATCCTTAGATAGACCGTCCTTGGTAACCGGAAAACTGCCTCGCGAGGTTCTTTTGCGCGGTGCTTGAAATTGTACTTTCGATTAAAGTTGTCTTCTAGCGAACAGTTTATATAGCTAGCCAACCTCTCCCGACTGTACACGGGTCATTGGCCGTTTTCGGCAGGTCAAACTCCTCGGTAGCGTTAACGATACAGGCAAATCAAGCAAAGTAAGCGAGCCCCTAGAATCTCATTCTGATGTTACATTAATTTAATGAATTTTATAAAAATGTTATGCATTGGGGTCCAAATGACCAGTTTTGAGCTTGCGCTCAATCATTCATTTTCAATCCGAAATTCGTTTTCTTTGCGTCATTTGAAAGATACGACCCCAAACTTGCACTCGAAGTAAGTTAGGGAATATTTTGTTGACTAATGGCCACTTCGGTTCCGGAACATTAGTTAAGGGCAGAATGGCGGTACGTGCCGGGAACCAACTGAGTATCGTAGAACGGATTTGAAGGATGATTTTGAAGCTTTAGGTTAATACCTAAATTGTTACGTAGCGGTTTTTGAAAATTCGAAAAATTACCAACATTTTTGATAATTCATTTTACATGCTGAAAAAAAATTTCAGCCAAATCGGTCCACTAGATTCTGAGATACACGTACCGCCAGCTAAAGAAGCATGGTTTCGGGGAAAACGCGTTCAAAGTTTCGTAGAGCAATGGACTTGCTCGCTTGAGGTGACTCCACAATATTTACCTTAAGTTTTCAACAAGATCAGATATTAAAAAATCCTGTTGGTATGACCTTTCTTAATGGTTAAGCGTCTCGAAAACGCAAAAAATTCGATTTTTCCGACTTTCTAGAATAGTGCTTTCTAAGATTGTTTTTGTTAGAAATCTGAGGGTTTCTAACTTTTTTGTCGAAATATTCCAAAAGGTTTTCAGTGGGATTGATATCTGGAGATATTGTGGTGGAGTATCAATAAGTTTTGAGCAGTTGTAAAGCAACCGTGCGTTTCTTAAGTGCTTTGTTCTTTGGGTCATTGTCTCGGTAAAACTTGAACCTCTGACTAAATCTTATCTCACATAATGGTAATTGTCGTTTTAGTGAAAATATTCCCCGTACCGTAACAAAACGCGCTGCACAATTTTCTGGCAGTTTGAAATCGTTGGAGGCAAAAAAATTAATTTTGCACTCGCGACCTGAGATCAGCTCGGGGCGAATTTGGCGACGATTTCGTCCGCGACAGTTACAATTTATCGCGTTCGATAAGGTGGAGAATTTACAATAACATTTTCATCTTTTTTCTTGCATTTTGAAAAAAAAGGTTCGATACCGGTGGTATCGATAGTATCGATACTTTATCGCCGATACTTCGATACTTGGTATCGAATATTGGTAAGTATCGCCGATACCAAGGTATTCGATACTTTGCTTAGTATCGCCCATCCCTAGTAAAAGAATGCGTTCAATGTGCAGAACACATATAGATATTCTCCTGGTGCACACTTAACAAAAAGCACCGAATTCGGTAAAATTTTACCGAAATCTAAACAGCTGAACGTTCGGTAAAAATTTCGATGGTGCCAATCGACGTTTACAGATCATTAGTAATGTTTGGTGCAATAAAAAAAATTACCGAACGTTCAGCTGTTTAGATTTCGGTAAATTTTACCGAATCGTTTAAGTGTGTGCTAATCACTACAGTTTCATAGGAATAACACATGAATCATATTCAATGGTAAAACCATGGGTAAAACACTTTGAGATGACCTGATATTCACAGCAGCTCATCGTGAAAGCCACGTGAATTTCAAATAGAATGACATTTCATAAGAGTTACCCTTCACTGAGAAAACTTTTCCTATAGTTTCTATGTATTTCACACATAGATTTTTTCCATGTGCCCAGTAAATGAACTTTATATGCCAAACAGTTACTATTCATGTGTTTTTAAAATTTGCATATACTATTCATATGCATATAATTTTCATGTGTACTTTTGAGTGTTTGATTATACGTGTAAAACCAGTGAAATATTAATAAAAACTTACACTTTAATTTCATGTGGATTGCAACAGGATACGAGCTAATGGTAAAACACGAGAATTTGCAGTGCGAAAGCAGTGACTACCATGTTGATTGAAGGTTTGTTGGTAAAACATGGTTGTTTAACGTGTTACCCATATGAAATATTTCATTTCACGTTAAATCGAAGGGAAACGCTTTTGATACCCGAATGGTTGACAAATGAAACAAGATTATCAATATTTGCACGTTTAAATTCACGTGTAAGATCTCTTGGTAACGCCGTGTCTATTTTTATCAGTGCAGGTTTTACCTTGGTTTTACCCAACAGACCTCATAGTCCCTATAGACAAGTATTGGCGCTGGCATCACTGGATAGTTACAGGTTATGTCCTGTTTTGCTATGCACTGTGCTACAAATGTCAAACTTGTTCAAAGTAAATTGATATATACCAGGTATATGACAATGCGAGCTGTCATATACACTTTGCACTAACACATCTACACTAGTTCTGAGATTTCGAGCATTTTGTATGGAAAATTAGTTAATTTTTTAAAAAAATCGTTGGATACGCAAGATTTGTCTATTTTTTTTCTCACAGTTTTTATGTTTATGCTTAGAACATTATTTCTAGTCAAGGGGTCGGTCACTCGGCACAGCCGTTTTTATGTTAGGCGACTTGAAACGAACCGAGCTGTGCCGATGCTGTACCGAAAGTGCCGAACTGCAAGATTTGTTAAATTCGTTAAAATCTGATAGATCTGGCAACCGTGCGAGATGATTTTGACAACTGGCAGTGCTCCCATTTCATATGTAAAATTGAACCGCGAGGTGTGTAAAGCCCTATAAATGTTATTTTTATGAGGCTTTAGAGGTGTGCCGTTTGATATCTCTGCAGTGCCGGGGCACTATGTGCTGAGTGTCCGACCCCTTGATTTCTAGTAGGTATTTTCATGAATACAATGAAGTGCAACATTCCAAATTGCAAGCGGAAATTTTTTCGTCAAAACGGTATCAAGATATCTCAAAGAAATGTCGTTATATCGCTTTCCTACAAGTAGTAAAACAAAAAAGATTTTTTTTTAAATGCTCGGACATGATTGTTCAATAAGCAGCATGAGCAACATTGTTATCCGCCCGCGATATTTTTCGTCTGATTTCTGGTAAGCTTTTAAAGTGTTAATTATCTTCTAAGACCGTTTTGTAGCAATCTAAGATTACTTTTTATGGTTTTCTACGTAGTGTTGAGACGGGTAAATTTATGATAAAAAGGTATCATCTTGGAACAGTGACTTCAACTTAAGGATTTTCAAGCAGTAGCACAAGCATCTATTCGAATAAAACTATTTTTTAAAAGAAGACATCAAAGGCAGATATTCAAGAGCATCATGCAAGCAAAACGTTGGATGGAACGTGTTTTAATTTAAGCAACCGTATACCGTAGTGATCGTGAAGTATTAGAAACATTAATTCATTTTTCAATTGCATATCGAAATAGTTAGTCACCCATGTTCTCAAATTTTTTACGCATAATAAAGAAGGCTACAAGTGCAAATGACTTTAAAATATATTCCTTAATGACTTTAAAATATATTCCTAAAGAGAATGACATTAGCTGCGGATCGCTTTTGTAGGAGTGAGAGGAGAACAAAGAGTGGAGGAGAGGATCCGGGAGTTTGAAATTTGATGTTGTTGATATTATTCCTGCTGCAAACTGCCTCAACGAGGGCCTCAGCTAATGTCAAAAAATCTTCATATGTGTGCGTGGTGGAATACTTCATAACCATACAACGTACAACGATTGAATACACTTGAAGATTCTTTTTGCAAAAAATGTTGCGGAAATGCTGCGCAGTCAGCTGCAGACGTAGCTGTTGATTATTTGAACGGTAAGCGGGTCCGGCGGTATCGTTACCACAATTGATCAAAATAATGGTCGCAGTGGTCAAATCCTTCGACAAAATCGTTTCACAAGTCCGTTCGAAACAGATTGAGTCCCGAATCGATGCAGACAAACTGCAAGCTTGCGTGTGCTTACAACCACTGACGAACTGACAAGACACAGAGAAGAAAATTCTTTAAAAACCATCGTCCTACACATTTTGCTTGCACACTAGCGCCCTCTCCAAACAAACATTTTTGTTGAATAACAGCTTGTCAACGCTTGTTACTCAGTAATTAGCTGGACAATGGTTGAACAAGCTGCTATTCAAAAAAATTGTTTGTTGGACTGTTATGATGCATGTTGCGGAGTAGCTTGCATTTGCAGGGTTTTATACTGTAGGTCCTATATGTCGTGTTGTCAAAACTTGCGTGAAAACAAAAACAAAAATACTTTCTTCTCTTTTTTCCTCGCACAAAAACCAAACAATTATTAGCAACTTCGTAATCGCGAATTATGTTTAGCGGGAACCGGGAAACAAATTTCCTCTCTGGTCTCCAAGACGAAAATTATTTACATTAATATCCTTAATGCGAAACAAAACTTTGGTTTTTTGGGCCTATCATGAGCTAATCTTCATGCCATTTAGAATTTATCGTGCAAAATATAATTTTGCTTTGTATTATTTGACGCGCCTCGTGAAAGTTATTAATTTATTAATTGTCAAGTTTAAAGAATTAACCAAGCCAGATTAAGAATTCGTTTACGATGAAAAAATGCGGTGTAAAATCGAACTAGATACTGTAATCAAATAATATTTTAGTAAGTGCCATGGATTCCTGATGAATGTTCGTGTAATTATTGTTAAAATAAAAACATTCCTTCGTTGAAAAATATTTTTTTCATAAAAATATGGCGAAATATGATGTTACATTGATTGTATTTGTTTGGTTACATTTTATTTAACAATATGCCGTAATCAACATGATGCAACATCATGTGATATTACTGTTTAGCAGTGACATTATAATAACACGATGTTGCGATGAAGATTCATGTTACTAGATATAGACTAATATATTTGTGACAGCCAGTATAAGTATTGGTTAACCTGAATCCAACATATTAATAACATGAAATTGCTTATTTGTTGCGTGTTTCAATACTGTAACCTATGAAGTTTTTTGCAATTTAAACAAGACTTAATAGCAACATGTTGATGTTGCAAGTGCTGCTTGGGATTACACACTTAATTTTGATTTTTCATGCCGAATTCAATGGTAAAAATTATTTTTAACGATATCTCGTTTAAAAATAACATTTTACATCATCTCGGCAATTTGGTTTCACGTACTTCAGTAATTATTTTCGAAATGCCGATAATCGTTAATAAAATGTGACGAATATTCCGGTTTTCTTTATTTTACCGGAATCAGTAATAACAAATACCATTTCTCGGTAAAACAGCAACTGCATGGCAAATGCATGGGATATTATTTTGTTGCACCAGTTTTTATGGCGGCAACATGACAGCGAGAAATATCAAACGTTTTTTTCATTCGTCACTTCGTCAGCCAGCGCATTTCAATATTTTTGTTTGGCATTTCGCTAGCGATTTCGTTATTCGTTTTCGTCGTGTGAAAGTGCGTAAGACATTTGGAAGTATATTTATTAAGTATTTTTTATTTATTATATAGACTTTTTTCAGAATATTTGAAAACCAGCACCGTGTGAATCTGATCCATTTCCATTACCGTGCGAATCTGATCTACCGTGCGAATCTGATCTCGGTAAAAAGCTACCTAGTGTGTCGGCATGTTTTACCAGATCTCGTCAAAAAACTACCGGACGCGTAGGTAAAGTTTGCCAGATCTCGTTGAAAAACTGCCGAATGAGTCAGCATATTTTGCCGAAGTTCTCAGTATATTTTGACAATTCGATATCATTTGCGTTTACCGAGTGATCTGTATAAACGTAACTTTTGCCGAGAAGGTTACCGAGAGCTCAGCTATTGAATTCTCGGCATTTTTTTGCCGATTTCTATAGACATGTTTATTGGTTACCTGGGAAAACCGACATACTGGCAGGGGCAGATCTGCGGCAACTTCTCAGCAAATAATCTAACACGAACATATCCGAAATAACTTTTAGCGTTTTTGTTTTTTAACCTGGGTTTATTCCAACCGACCACTGTATAAACAAACATTTTCGCGAGCATAAACAAACGTTTTCGGGTTGTCAGTGTATTGCTTATTGCGAGGTTCAAACTGTGAAAAAACTCCTAAAAAGTGCAACCTAAACCTAAAAACCAACCCAACCCAACCTAAAAAGTGCAACCCAGAGCGAAACTAAGTTCAACCTGAGTGAGAAAACAAACGTTTTGACAGCCGTTCGATTGCAACTAGAGCGAACCTAGATTGGACCTAAGCAAAAACAAAAACGGTATTTGCTACTCTAACACCTATTTCGGAATGATAACCGGTAACTCTGCGGGCCGCAGAGTGCACTTTATTTCAACATCTGCAGCTCCTCCCGGCACCCTCAGCGATTTCAAAATGAATAAGAATTTTATTTAGACACGGTCAAGTGTTTGATAAAAGGAAATCGTTTATATGATTTACGCTGTTCCGCAAGCACCGACACCGAGTAGTTTGTTTTTGCCATTTTCTTTTTGGTAAACGTAAACACACTTTTGACACTTGTAGCTCAAAAGTGCTGACTCCTTGCTGGAAGATGATTTTCCAGGAATACAATGGGCACACTAGCGCCAATACTTGTCTAGAGGTATGAGGTCTGTTTTTTACAGGGGGGATCTATTGCTGTCAAATTCCTTACATGTGTGCGGTTACCGCAGATTGTGTTTGATCCACAAAGTTCGTTTGTACTGTCATGGACCAAACGGCTATGTGATTGATTTCGAACGTAGGTTAGCAAAGTTGCCAAAAGCATTTAAATATTTTCCAAAAGTTTCGCCCATTATCCGCCATTAAGCACGCGAAAAGGTGGATAGAGTTCCGAGCGAAGTGAAAATCCCATACAAAACGTTCAACTTTTTCACAAGCGCAAAAGCTGCATTTCACTTCACTCGGAACTGTAAACAAACGTGATCCACCGAAATTAAAGATTGTGGATGACATCTTTTTCACTTGGGTACTTTTCTTTCGTACGCGTCTACGCTCGTGAACAAGGCTGCAGCTAGCGAAAACTTGACGTTTCAAGGCAATGAGTGTGTAGAGCTGTGGAAAAGGAAAATATTTATTAATATTGGCAACAAAGCCTTTATGACTCCAAAAACATACCGCAACAAGCAATGCGGATTTTTTGTAGAATTGGACGTCATGCCTAACCGTTTTTACTAGTTTTTCGGTTCCAAAAATGTAGTGATAATGTTTTGCTCTACACTTAACTACTGCAGCACCATTGCCCCACTTGTAAATACCACATTGGCTTTAAATTTATTTCCACTTCGCTCAAACTGTAAAGTAAACCCTTCAATTCACTTCGCATGCACTGTAAACCGAAAGCTCATGAAATTTTGAAAAGATCCACAGTCTTTATTTTCCGCGAGCGAAAAGACACACTTTTTCACGTAGGGTATGTTGCTACATCGTCGTAATTGCCTATTCCCGTCCTATCCAACACAAATTATTAAAAATATCAGCATTTTTATGACACACAATGCAAAACTAGTTGTTCCCTACTATTTTAGTTAGTTGTCTATCATACGCGATCAATCAAAGTGAGCTGAGATCTATTTAAATGCTTTTTATCATTAAAGAAGTCCTACCAGCCAAATTTCCTACGTTTTTTCGTGCGACGAAGAAGACAATGTCGACTAATCGTTTTAATTTCTGTCATTCATAAAAGAAAATAACTCACGCAAGGCATTGTCGTTATTCTACAGCCAGAAAAACTTGCCTGACCTGCAGAAATTTTGTAGAATAACATTTGTCATGCCGTCCTACACAAATATATGCGCGTTAGCTTCGTAAACATTGTTGTGATTTTTAGTTTGGACGATGACAAATTTTGATGGACGGATTTTAAAACGGTACGACGAATTTTAGCAATAAAGTCAGTTGCGTAATTTCAAAAATATGCTTTAATAGTCGCTTTTCAGTGATTTCAAAGTTCACGGATCGGAAGGTAAGTGTGTTTTAGTCAAATCAGCACAAGAACTATTGGAGTATTCATTAAATCCATCCAGCAAATGATGAAAATTAGAATGGCATTCCTTATTACGACGGGAATTAGAAGAAGACCCTACTTCAATTTTCACTTCGCTTGGAACTGTATCTATGCTTAAAAGGGAATCGTTTATACGATTTATGCTGTTCTGCAAGCACCGACACCGAGTAGTTTATTTTTGCCTTTTTCTTTTTGGTAAACGTAAACACACTTTTGACACTTGTATCTCAAAAGTGCTGACTCCTTGCTGGAAGATGATTTTCCAGAAATACAATGGGCACACTAGCGCCAATACTTGTCTAGAGGTATGAGGTCTGTTTTTTACAGGGGGATCTATTGCTGTCAAATTCCTTACATGTGTGCGTTACCGCAGATTGTGTTTGATCCACAAAGTTCGTTTGTACTGTCATGGACCAAACGGCTATGTGATTGATTTCGAGCGTAGGTTAGCAAAGTTGCCAAAAGCATTTAAATATTTTCCAAAAGTTGCGCCCATTATCCGCCATTAAGCACGCGAAAAGGTGGATAGAGTTCCGAGCGAAGTGAAAATCCCATACAAAACGTTTAACTTTTTCACAAGCGCAAAAGCTGCATGTCACTTCACTCGGAACTGTAAACAAACGTGATCCACCGAAATTAAAGATTGTGGATGACATCTTTTTCACTTGGGTACTTTTCTTTCGTACGCGCCAACGCTCGTGAACAAGGCTGCAGCTAGCGAAAACTTGACGTTTCAAGGCAATGAGTGTGTAGAGCTGTGGAAAAGGAAAATATTTATTAATATTGGCAACAAAGCCTTTATGACTCCAAAAACATACCGCAACAAGCAATGCGGATTTTTTGTAGAATTGGACGTCACGCCTAACCGTTTTTACTAGTTTTTCGGTTCCAAAAATGTAAGTGATAATGTTTTGCGCTACACTTAACTACTGCAGCACCATTGCCCCACTTGTAAATACCACATTGGCTTTAAATTTATTTTCACTTCGCTCGAACTGTAAACCCTTCAATTCACTTCGCATGAACTGTAAACCGAAAGCTCATGAAATTTTGAAAAGATCCACAGTCTTTCCCAGGTAACCAATAAGCATTAAAATAAGCAGTAAATCAGTTGTTTATTAGCATCCCTGGCGTTTTATACTGCAGGTTGTTGTTTATCAGCTTTTTGACTGCATAACTGTTTTAAATTGGCATCCACAATTCTATTTAAATTCTTCTTGTTGGTAACTAGCTGCAAATAAGCATTGTCAGCACTATAAGAGGGCTAGCAGTAAAGTAGCCGCATATTTTGCCAAAATAGCATTTAAGTAGCATTTATGGCAACTTAAATGCTTATTGGCTTGCTTTTAAATTGCATTGGAAATGCTTATTGGTTACCTGGGCTATTTTCCGCGAGCGAAAAGACACACTTTTTCACGTAGGGTATATTGCTACATCGTCGTAATTGCCTATTCCCGTCCTATCCAACACAAATTATTAGAAATATCAGCATTTTTATGACACACAATGCAAAACTAGTTGTTCCCTACTATTTTAGTTAGTTGTCTATCATACGCGATCAATCAAAGTGAGCTGAAATCTATTTAAATGCTTTTAATCATTAAAGAAGTCCTACCAGCCAAATTTCCTACGTTTTTTCGTGCGACGAAGATAAGACAATGTCGACTAATTGTTTTAATTTCCGTCATTCATAAAAGAAAATAACTCACGCAAGGCATTGTCGTTATTCTACAGCCAGAAAAACTTGCCTGACCTGCAGAAATTTTGTAGAATAACATTTGTCATGCCGTCCTAAACAAATACATGCGCGTTTGCTTCGTAAATATTGTTGTGATTTTTAGTTTGGACGATGAAAAATTTTGATGGACGGATTTTAAAACGGTACGACGAATTTTAGCAATGAAGTCAGTTGCGTAATTTCAAAAATATGCTTTAATAGTCGCTTTTCAGTGATTTCAAAGTTCACGGATCGGAAGGTAAGTGTGTTTTAGTCAAATCAGCACAGGAACTTTTGGAGTACAGCCTGAATTCGTTAATTGGGCCACGATTGCACTCCAGCTGATTCGCTAATTGGGCCGACTGACAGTTGTTAGAAATTTCTAAACTCGAAAATTCCATACAATTTTGACATTCAAGTTGTCATATAGCCCAATTAGCGAACACCCAATTAACGAACCGCCCAATTAACGAACCACCAATTAACGAAACTTTGCTGTATTCATTAAATCCATCCAGCAAATGATGAAAATTAGAATGGCTTTCCTTATTACGACGGGAATTAGAAAAAGACCCTACTTCAATTTTCACTTCGCTTGGAACTGTATCTATGCTTAAAAAGGAATCGTTTATACGATTTACGCTGTTCCGCAAGCACCGACACCAAGTAGTTTGTTTTTGCCGTTTTCTTTTTGGTAAACGTAAACACACTTTTGACACTTGTAGCTCAAAAGTGCTGACTCCTTGCTGGAAGATGATTATCCAGGAATACAATGGGCACACTAGCTCCAATACTTGTCTAGAGGTATGAGGTCTGTTTTTTACAGGGGGATCTATTGCTGTCAAATTCCTTACATGTGTGCGTTACCGCCACGGTCCTGCTAGGCAGCCATGTTTTTGGAGTCAACATCTAACCATTTGCGTAAATGAAATAGCATGACACCGCTATACGTTCTGTTCGTTTCACTCTGCAAAGCCGGTATGCTGGCAGACGGGTAGTATTTTCAAATCTTAGCCAGATTTTTGCAAATAATACCCACGCCGCCAGTAGATGTTGGCTACTGTCAAACACATTGAGTAGGGATAGGGTTGCCAGTCCCTTGGTTACCGCAGATTGTGTTTGGTCCATGACGTTTGTACTGTCATGGACCAAACGGCTATGTGATTGATTTCGAGCCAGGGGACTCGCAACTCTATTTTCGTCTGCTGCAGTTGACAGAAACTCAAACCCAAACACGCAGCGCAATTGTCGTTTGTATTGTTTTGATCCCGATAATGCATTTATTTGCTTTTTAGCGTAAATAATACAAACTAAGAAACTTTTCGGAAGCTACACATACAGGCAAGAGCAGCAAATCGGTAAGAAAAACCGACAGATCCCCACTGGTTTTTTACCCATTACTTTTCAGCAGCGTACGTCGCTTTACCCATTTTACCCGTTTGTAGGTAAAGCTTTAGGCAAGGCTTCAGGCTATTTTTATTTGAATGAAAAAGATAGGTAGTAGGATAACTTTGAATTGGGAAAGTTTAGGTAAAACATTGGTCTTATCTCTCTTTCTCTAGATTTTAGAGGTAAGGATCGAAATATTGTATTTTACCTAAAATTGGTGTTTATATATAAGATTAAGATTTTGGTTTTAAAATTAGTGTTAAATTTGTTTCCACTCAAGGTGGTCAATGTTTAAACTAAAACAAGTTAAAAAAAATTAAGAGTGTACCTATTTTTTGGTGAGTTTCGTTTGTCAAACTGACGATGTAACTTTTGTAAACATCATTGAATCATAATTTAAATTTTTGAATTTTATCAAAAATCCTTTTATAATTACAGGTAAAATAATCATTTAGTAAAATTTCCAAGTGCTGAAATTCAAAACCCTATATATTTTATCGTAGAATCAGTGTTAGCAAGCAGGCACGCTGAAAAAAATAGGAAAAGCAACTATTCAGCATTTTAAGAAATTAATCCGCATTGCAAGATGGATTTCCCCAGTTCAAGATATGCCAATGGTCAGCTTAGCGACGAATCTGCGTCGAACTGCGGTGAAGGATCTTCCAGTGAAAATGAAAGCAGAAATTCGTTCAAACGTAAACAAGAAACCGAAATGGGACCGGCGAAATTCCGCCGACTGGAAGACGCAGATCCCAGCCAGGAGGCCTCACCGTCAAGCAGCATCTATTCAGCGCAGTCCATGCGAATGATGAATATGATGAACTTCGACAAAAAAAAGGGCCTTGGCAAGAGCGGTCAGGGGCGAACCGACATAGTGCAGATATCCTCCCAGAAGGGACGCCGCGGTTTTGGACATAAACTGGAAGAGTTGGATTCCGTTGCGTTGGACTGGAGTAAAACTGAAGAGAAGATTACTATTCCCGAACGTGTTGATTGGCTAGAGAATCAGGATGGGACTGATATAAGCTGTTGGAATAGAGAATTTTTGGATCGCTGGATTAAGTATGGCAAGCGACCGGTTACAATGGACAACGAAGACAAGTTTTGCTCACAAGGAATATTAAAAAGAATCCTAGAATGTAAATCCGCATTCGACAAACTGGATACGAAAGAAATGCGGAAAGCAAGAACGAAATCGAATCCGTTTGAAACGATAAAATCTAACATTTTCATGAATAGGGCTGCAGTTAAAATGGCCAACTTAGATGCTATGTTCGACTATATGTTCACTAAACCCGTGGACAAAGACGGCAATTCAGTGATTCAAGAAAATGGTCTCTTATATTTCGCGGATGTGTGCGCCGGTCCCGGAGGATTTTCCGAGTACGTTCTCTGGCGTTTGAAATGGCGTGCGAAAGGGTTCGGGTTCACCTTGAAAGGTGATAATGATTTTAAATTGCATGACTTTATAGCAGGAACCCCGGAAACGTTTCACGCCTATTATGGTCCAAAAAATAACGGCGACGTGTTCGATTTGGACAACATCAATGGCCTGGAAAAGTATGTTTTAGGTCAAACAGAAGAAGGAGTTCACTTTATGATGGCCGATGGTGGATTTTCTGTCGATGGCAATGAAAATATGCAAGAAGTTCTTTCTAAACAGCTCTATTTGTGTCAAATGTTGGTAGCACTCAAGGTCGTCCGTGTTGGGGGGCATTGCGTAATAAAGTTGTTCGACTTGTTTACGCCTTTTAGCGTCGGATTAATATACCTAATGTACAGGAGTTTCGAAAAAATTTGCATATGTAAGCCAAACTCCAGTCGGCCGGCCAATTCAGAGCGATATTTGGTGTGCAAATGGAAGAAACCGGGTACGGAAGGAATTTGCGAGTATTTGTACAATGTTAATGAATTTCTACAAAACAAAAGTAGTAATGATAATGACATCGTGGAGTTAGTACCCTTCGAGAACCTAGATGCAGACAACACGTTTTTTGAGTACGTTTATAATAGCAACAATGAAATAGGAACAAACCAAATCAATGGATTACTGAAGATAGCAGCTTTTACCTCGGATGAAACGCTAGCGGAAACCAGACAGGTAGAAATAAAGGCACGCTGCTTAAAGTTATGGCGATTGGAAGATAATATGCGCAAAGCTGTCTTGAAACCAATGATGGATCAGAACGTTGATGAACTGCTCAAAGACTGGAAAAAAGAAAAGGTATTTTTGGGCGCTCCCGAAATAGAAGTAAATGTTACCGGAGTCGAAGCAGTGTTCCCTTCTGTCCATGGATGGTATTTTGTGCCAATACACAACGCTGAAAACAGCGGTAAAAATATTCGCTCAGTATTTATTGGGCGAGGAGGTAATGTAATACTACAACACAATGCCTCAAATGGAGCATGGACTGCGCTGAAAGATGTTCATTTGGAGCTACCCGCTAAAACTCTTATCTATGGTGAAATAGTTAACGAGCTGCATGGAGAGGGTAGATCCCAAATTACAATCCAAGCTTTCCACATAATCGATGGAATAATTCTTGGAGGTGTGGACATCCGTAAGTGGTCGCTAGTCGAGCGATTACGTATGTGCGAATTGTTTGCCAAAGCATTGAATAAACCACAGAAAACGATCAACAATTCCGATCACACTTATGCGGTTACAATGCCGATAAGGTGTAAAAAACTGATTGCTTTCTCGGATTTGAACCAATTTTTCCAGCAACTACAACACTATGAACTCAAGGGAAAAATAACACGTCTAGGATATAATCTACGTAATACAAATGAACCGGACAGATTCTACGTTCCGCGGGCGCTTTTGTTTCTCAATGAAACACGAATGGATTACCTTAAATGCTTCTCTAAAACAAGAAATAGGTTTTATTACTTTGGTAAAGCAGACAAAAAGTCGTATTTCCCGGAAGAGCTGCCGTGCGCAAACGATACGATAGCTTCCTTCAAAAACACTTACACCCATCGGATTATTTGGAAGTGGCTAAACCCGCATCAAGTTTTTGATGAAAATCAAATGGAAGGTATCGTAAAAGATGATGGATTGTTGTATCGAATAGATCTGGAGCGTTTCCTACTTGCTCAGACAATAAAATAAATTGTGAAAAACCAACATTAGGGTGCTTTATATATGATGCTTATATCACAATCTAAATTAAATTCTAAGAACTCTTGATACCTATTATATTGGACCCCCTTTATCCCACAATTACTCGCACAACGCATGGGGCTTCATCTCGGGATTCTTACAATAAAGAACGATTGATTGTGCTTAGATTCAATCGCTCCCCTATAGCGGCTTGTCCTTCGACACTTCTGCTCGATTATATTATCCAATCGATCCAATAGTGCGATGTAGGAGCCTCCGATAGTTGTCTGTCCCTTCGATAGGAAATAGAAAAACATACAGAGGCCATGATCTAGTTTGTAGACTGTTGAATCTTCGTACGCCGTCATCGTGATCTACAGAGTGTGCAACGAAACGAGAGGCACGATTTTCATGAAGGGCTTGCACATGACCTTTATTTTACAAATAGCCAGGAACTTTGCGACACGTGCCTCCCGCGGAGGGTAACCGTTAACGGCGACGAATTACCGAATTACGAATTACGAAAGTGGCTGATCAGCCCCAGCCGCTTTATTGTTCTACAGCCGACCGATCTCTTCTGCTACATCCTGGAGGTCGAGGGCTGGTATTCTGTCGTCTCTGCACGTGCTCCAAGATCTATTGCCATATCGTCACCTTCATGTTCAGCTACATCGCAGGCAAGGTGCTCGTCGTAATACTGCTTCCACCTCTCGGTCACCTCGTTCGTGAGAAGATTACCGTCTGAGTCCCGACACATATCGGCCTGCGGCACATAGCCTTTGCTACTTACTTACTTAGGTGGCTTGCCGTCCTAAAACAAAGGCTGTTGAACAAAATTTCTCCATGTAACTCGGTTGAGGGCTACCGCTCTCCAATTCCTCGGACACCGAGTACTCTCCGCCAGATCTCGCTCCACCTGGTCTAACCATCTTGCTCGCTGCGCTCCTGGTCGTCTTGTTCCTACCGGATTTGAGGCGAACACCATCTTTCCAGGGTAGTTGTCCGGCATTCTTGTAACATGCCCTGCCCTTAGCATCCGTCCAGCTTTAGCTACCTTCTGGATACTGGGTTCGCCATAGAGCTATGCGAGTTCATGGTTCATCCTCCGCCTCCATACTCCGTTCTCCTGTACGCCGCCGAAGATCGTTCTTAGCACTCGTTGTTCGAAGACTCCGAGCACCCGCAGGTCCTCCTCGAGCATTGTCCATGTTTCATGCCCGTAGAGAACAACCGGTCACTTTGTACGGGGACTTAGTCTGCTCGACCGCAATTGCTTGTGGAGCCCATAGTAAACACGACTTCCGCTGATAATACGCCTCCGAATCTCACGGCTGGTATCATTGTCCGCCGTTACCAGTGAGCCAAGGTAGACAAATTCATCGACTACCTCAAACTCATCGCCGTCGATCAATATACTACTGCCCAAGCGGTGTCGTTCGGCCTCGGTTCCGCTGGCCAGCATGTACTTTGTTTTAGACTTTGTTTCAACCCAATCTTTTCTGCTTCGCGCTTTAGTCTGGTGTACTGTTCAGCCACTGCCACAGATGTTCTGCCGATAATATCCATGTCATCGGCAAAGCAGACGAATTGACTAGATTTGTTGAATATCGTGCCCCGCGTGTTAATATCCGCTCGGTTCATAACACCTTGTAGCGCTATGTTGAACAGCAGGCATGAAAGACCATCACCTTGACGAAGCCCTCTGTGTGATTCGAATGAACTTGACAATCCACCCGAAATCCGAACACAGCACTGTGTACCATCCATCGTAGATTTAATCAGTTTGATGAGCTTCCTGGGGAAGCTGTTCTCGTCCATGATTTTCCATAGCTCTTTCCGGTCGATGGTATCATATGCGGCTTTGAAGTCAACGAATAAATGATGCGTGGGAACTCTGTATTCACGGCCCTTTTGGAGGATTTGCCGCAGTGTAAATATTTGATCCGTTGTAGACCGACCTTCGACGAAGCCGGCTTGATAAGTTCCCACAAATCTAATCGCAATTGGTGATAGACGGCGGAAAATGATTTGGGACAGCACTTTATAAGCGGCATTGAGAACGGTGATCGCTCGATAGTTCCCACGGTCCAACTTGTCGCCCTTTTTGTAGATCGGGCAGATAACCCCATCTTTCCACTCCTCCGGTAGCTGTTCCGTATCCCAAATTCTAACAATTAGTCGGTGAAGACAAACGACCAGCTTTTCTGGTCCCATTTTAATAAGCTCCGCTCCGATGCCATCTTTTCCAGCTGACTTGTTATTCTTTAGCTGCATGATGGCCTCCTTAACTTCGGCTATCGTTGGGGCTGGCACCTCTTCCCCGTTTGCTGCACCGTCGAAATCGCTTTCCCCGCCGCCATGGTTTTCCGCCTGAGTGTTCGTCGAAGTGCTGCTTCCACCTTTCCGTCACCTCACGATCGTCCGTCAGAATACTGCCAGTCTTATCCCGACACATTTCGGCTCGCGGCACAAAGCCTTTGCGGGATCCGTTCAGTTTCTGGTAGAACTTCCGCGTTTCCTGAGAACGATGCAGCCGCTCCAACTCTGCATATTCCTGCTCTTCCAGGTTGCGCTTTTTCTCCCGAAAGATTTGGTTTCGCTGCATCTTCTTCTGTTTGTGTCTTTCCACGTTCTAACGTGTGGTACTGCGCATCTTGGCCGTCCGCGCAGCGTTCTCCTCATCCATCACCCTCCTACATTCATCGTCAAACCAATCGTTCTGCTGATTCCGGGAAACATGCCCGATGGAGCTCTCCGCTACACTGCTGATGGCTGTTTTGATAGTGTTCCAACAGTCCTCGAGAGGGGCTTCGTCCAGTTCGTTCTCTTCCGGCAGCGCAGCTTCGAGTGTATGCGCGTAGTTTGCGGCGACGTCTGGCTGCTTCAGCCGCGCGAGATCTAACCGAGGCTGACGTCGGTACCGAATGTTGTTCACAACGGAGAGTCTTGGGCGCATCTTAACCATCACTAGGTAGTGGTCCGAGTCAACGTTAGCGCTTCGATAGGATCTGACGTCGATAATGTCTGAGAAGTGCCGACTGTCGATCAAAACGTGGTCGATCTGTGATTCTGTCCGATTTGGTGACCTCCAGGTGTACTTATGGTGGATTCTGTGCTGGAAAAAGGTACTACGTACGGCCATATTCTTGGAGGCGTTAAAGTCGATAAGTCCCATTTCATTGGTTCGCTGGTGTGCACGGAACCTTCCAATCACCGGTTTGTATTCCTCCTGGCCGACCTGAGCATTGAAATCCCCGATGACGATCTTGATATCATGTTTTGGGCAGCGGTCGTATTCACTCTCCAACTGCGCGTAGAATTCATCCTTGTCGTCATTGGTACTTCTGAGGTGAGGGCTGTGCACGTTGATGATGCTCATGTTGAAGAATCGGCCCTTGATTCTCAACCTGCACATTCGAGGATTGATTGGCCACCGCCCAATCACCCGTTTCCGCATCTCGCCCATCACTATGAAAGCTGTACCCAGCTCGTGTGTGTTGCCGCAGCTCTGGTAGATGGTATGTCCATCTCTGAACGTACGTATCGTTGAGCTCTTCCAGCACACCTCCTGCAGCGCTACGACGTCGAACTTGCGGCTTTTCAATACGTCGGAGAGCACTCCAGTGCTCCCTTGGAAGTTGAGAGATCGGCAGTTCCACGTCCCGAGTTTCCAATCCATAGTCCTTTTTCGTCGCGTGGGTCTATTCCGATTGTTCCAGTAAGAATATATTGTGGACCCCCGTTCGTTTGACCGTTTTTAATCTGAACACTTTTTAATTCGAACCCCGTTGGTTTGCACGACGTGCAAATTAAAAATGGTTCAAACGTCATTCTCAATATGACAACATTTGCTTATGCAGACAATGCACATAAACACGATTTGTTTGTGCTGATCTACCGTGTTTAAACTGTTTCACATTGCGTTTTCCCAACGATTATGGTAGAAATCCGATCGGAGAATGAAATATTCGCTGCTTGCAACTGCCAACTGAATCAAACCACCAAAACAATAACAAAGAGCAGGGCAGCCAGATCACACAAGTTCCAGCATATTTAGGGTTACCAGTAGTTCAAATTAAAAGCTAACCCCGTTAGTTTGCATGAGGAATCGTTCAAATGAACGGGGGTCCACTGTATTTGTTCTTCGTTCCATGCTTTAGTATTTTTCGTGGTGACGGCTTGCAAAGCCTGCTACACCAACCCCCTGTATCGCCGAAGGGCCAACGAAGCTCGAAAGAGCCCTCCTTTCCTGTCAGCATACGACCTTGGCTTCCACCGGGGTTGGTTACCCGATCTCCACCAAAGTTGCTCGTATCCCGGCTGGTACCACGAGGCGGTAGGAATAGGAGTTGCTGAATAAGAGGCTATGAACCACTGTAGGGTCTATTTCATGCCTACACGTGCACAAGGCACCGACGGTACGCATTATTCAGCCATTTACCATCCTATCGATATTCCACGATAGTTATCAATGAGTTGAATGCTTCCTGATTTGTGAATTGGGACCATTTTAGCAGTCTTCCAAATGGACGGGAACGTACGGTTAGCAAGGGAACGATTGAAAATCAGAGATATCGGGGCAGCCAGTTCTTGCGCACAGTTCTTGATGATAAATGGAGTCAATCCATCCACTCCAGGACCTTTTGTTACATCTAAATCGTTCAGCACTTCAAGTACATCCCTATCCGAGAAACGAAAGCTCGGGATGTCCACATCGTATGATGGTATCAAACGTAACCTTTCCGACTTGGTTGCGGGCAAACTGGTGCGGAACACGCTTTTAAAAAAGTTGGCAGCAAACAGGTTGGCAGCTTCTTTGGCTGAACTGGAAACACGTCCTTTGTACTCCACGTTACTCGGTGTGCGTTTTGACGACCTGTTGGTTCTTATGAAAGCCCAAAATGACGACGGATTCGATTTCAGGTTCGATTCCACCCTGCCCACGTACGCTGCATGACACTGTAAGTAGATCATTATAGTCACTTTCGATGATTCGTAGACGATTACTGTTTTCTACAGATCTGATGCTAAAGAATCGGTTTCGGGCTTTTCGAACTTTATTGCGTAAATTTCGGAGCTGTGGAGTCCACCAAGGCTTGTGGTTAACGAAGGACGTGCTAATTCTGCGGTGTGGTACAACTCCATCGAATATGTTATACAACGCGTCGTAGAAGGCATTTACGGTCTCATCTACAGAAGAACAACTCAATCGTTGCGTCCAGTCGATTGTCGAAATTTTATTGCTTAACTAGCTGAGATCGTATCTTCTGATGTCGAGGGCAACAATACTGATTCCACCTCTCGATTACCTCACGTTCGTTCATGAGAAGACTACCGTCTGAGTCGAAACATATCAGCCTGCGGCACATAACCTTTCCGCGAACGGTTTAATTTCTCGTAGAACTTCCGTTTATCGCTAGCACGGTACAGTTTTTCCATCGCCTCGCGATCTCGTTCCTCCTGTTGGCGCTTTTTCCTGCAGAAGACCAAGTTCCGTGCTTGTTTATATCGCTCCACATTCGCCCTCGGTACGGTGTTGCAGCATTCTCGCACTACCGATGGCGGTCTTAATGACTTTCCAACCATCTTCAAGAGTTGCTGCGCCAAGCTGCTCTTCCGTTGGTAGCGCTGCTTCCAGCTGCCGCGCGTATTCCTGGGCAACTCCGGTGTCTCGCGTAGCTGCTCGATGTTGGGTCGCGGCGTACGACTTCGACGCGTGTTATACACCGTCGAGAGTTTTGAGCGCATGCAGACTGCAATTAGGAAATGGTCCGAATCTACTGTATTCGCACTGCGGTAGGTGCGCACGTTTTTAACATCAGAGAAGAATTTACCGTTGATTAGAATATGGTCAATTTGGTTTTCTATTCGTTGGTCTTGTAATCTGCAGGTGGCTTTGTGGATATCTTCAAAATCTGCAAAATTTACGCATCGTTGGCCGTTGTCGTTCGTTGCGGCATGCAGGCTGTTTGGCCCGATTACCAGTCTGTATATAGCTTCCCGTCCCACCTGCGCGTTCATGTCACCGATGTCGATTTTCATCGGTTGCCAACCAATCACATGCTGGCGCATCTCTCTCAGTACTATAAAGCCGGTGCCCAGCTCGTTGGTGGTGCCACAGCTCTGGTAGAAAGTAGCCGCTCGATGCCCGCTTTTCCATACCTTCTGTCATGTCCAGCAAAGTTCCTGCAGTACTAAGCGGAAAGCCGAGCGATTTGCAATTCCATGTCCCGAGTTTCCAATCGTAGTTGATGGTGACTTTTTATTTTCCAGGCTGGTTTGTTGAGCCTGCCTCTGCCGGAAGTCCATCGTGCACAGCACTGTTTTGAGTCCCCGCTGGCACGAGAACGAGTATGATAATCAGCCGCCTCTAACATGGAGAACAGACACTATTTGAGCCGCACCCCCTTGATGAACATCAGACGCTCGTGTTTGACGAAGCATTTCCTTTACCGCCATGCTATGGTTCCCGCGCCAGTATTCGCGTCGCACAGCCTCACTTCGCTATTGTCTGATTGGCAACATTACCCCAGGCTACTCCGCATTTGGTATCATATGAATCGTGGAGGCGTGAGGCGGGAGCGTGTGACCATTTGGAGCCCGAGACATCGATATCATCGGTATTAACCGTAGAGCTATGGAAGAAGCTCAAACAACGCGGACTTTGAACGCGTCATGGGACGCCATGGCCTAGGAGAGAGCGAAAACGAGGAGCTGTTTACAGAATTCTGTGGTAATAACAACATGGTCATTGGTGGATCGCTCTGCCCCCATAAACCAGTACATAAAGTCACGTGGATTTCCCGCGACGGCCGAACAGAAAACCAAATCGACCACATCTGCATCAGCCGGAAATGGCGAAGGAGCCGGAGGAGACGAAGGAGAAAGTTCAGTGCCGCTACGACGTCCGCCGATTGGAGAATCCTGAGGTGAAAAGGGCCTTTGTCGAACAACTTGAATCTCGAGCCTCGGAGCTGCCACCGTTGGAACCGTCGAAGAGCAATGGACCGGTATCACCCAGGCAGCACTTGCAACATCTTCCATGTGGCTATTAAGTCTTGTTTAAATTGCAAAAAACTTCACCGGTTACAGTATTGAAACACGCAACAAATAAGCAACTTCATGTTATTAATATGTTGGATTCAGGTCATCCAATACTTATACTGGCTGTCACAAATATATTAGTCTATATCTAGTAACATGAAACTTCATCGCAACATCGTGTTATTATAATGCCATTGCTAAACAATAATGTCACATGATGTTGCATCATGTTGATTACGGCATATTGTTAAATAAAATGTAACCAAACAAATACAACCAATGTAACATCATATTCTGCCATATTTTTATGAAAAAATATTTTTCAACGAAGGAATGTTTTTATTTTAACAATAATTACACGAACATTCATCAGGAATCCATGGCATTTACTAAAATATTATTTGATTGCAGTATCTAGTTCTATTTTACACCGCATTTTTCCATCGTAAACGAATTCTTAATCTGGCTGGGTTAATTCTTTAAACTTGAAAATAAATAAATTAATAACTTTCACGAGGCGCATCAAATAATACAAAGCAAAATTATATTTTGCACGATAAATTTTGAATGGCATGGAGATTAGCTCATAATAGGCCCAAAAAGCTAAAGTCGCATTAAGAATATTAATATAAATAATTTTCGTCTTGGAGCCCTGAGAGGAAATCCCGGTTCCCGCTAAACATAATTCGTGATGAAGTTGCTCATAATTGTTTGGTTTTTCTGCGAGGAAAAAAGAGAAGAAAGTATTTTTGTTTTTGTTTTCACGCAAGTTTTGACAACGCGGCATAGGATTTCGTGTGAGTGCGAACAGGCATAAAATCTCTTTTAGTATCGTAGTCGCGAATACCTGCTTGTATTTAGATAACGCGCATTGGTTTTTGTGCGAGAAAAAAAGAGAAGGAAGTATTTTTGTTTATGTTTTCACGCAAGTTTTGACAACGCGGCATAGGATTTCGTGGGAGTGCGAACAGGCTTAAAATCTCTTTTAGTATCGTAGTCGCGAATGGATAGATAACGCGCATTGATGTTCCATAAAACATCTGTATAACAATTGGTTGCATATAGGCTCCACCTCTTGCGCTTTTTCAATCACATAACAGTTCGATAAAGGTAACTGATGCGAACTTTTACCATATTTGAATGTTTCAATTAGAGTTGCGTAACCCTTCATGCAACAAATGGTGCTGCTTGGGCAAGAACCCCTTCATCACGACCAGTGATGAAACCCTCGGCAAAGCGCGCAGCGGGCGGAGGGAGTGGATTTCGGATGAAACTTAGAGGAAAATCGACGAGCGGAGAGAGGCGAAAGCCGGCATTGAGCGAGCGCGGACCAGATCGGCTAAGACAGCTGCCCGTCAACGATACGCCGAACTGGAGAGGGCTGGAGCCTGGACTAACTCCCTAGCCGAACAAGGAGAAACCGCCGCCACCAATGGTGATATCCGTTTGTTGAACGATATTTCTCGCCGCCTTAGTGGTGCCAGGATGAATACAAAGATGCCGCTAAAAGACAAAGCTGGTCAGCTATTGACTGACCGTACAGAACAGCTTAAGCGATGGACTGAACATTTTGAACAACTCTTCCGAGTTTCAAATGTCAGAGACCAACAAAACAGTTCGTCGAATTAATCGCGTGAACTCGGAGGCGTCATCGCCGGATGAAATTGTAGCAGCCATCAAGAGTATGAAGTCCAATAGAGCGCCAGGGATAGATTGTATTTCAGCCGAAATGCTTAAAGCTGACCCATCTTTGTCAGCCCAGATGATGCATCAGCTTTTCAGCAATATTTGGGAAACCGCAACTTTTCCGGTGGAGTGGATGCAGGGCATGTTGGTCAAAGTCCCTAAGAAAAGAGACCAACTGAATGCGGTAGCTGGCATGGCATCACGTTGCTCTGTATTACTCTCAAAGTACTCTGTAAGGTAATCCTCAACACCGCGAAAGGTAACTCTCCGCTTTCGTTCAAAATTTAGCGGTTTTTGAGTGTCTCGGCGCTTCTGCAATCTCTAGTCTCTGTAGCGTACACGCATCTTTAAGAGGAAGCTGTGAGGATAGGGTTTAGCATACATTCTACCAAATCAAAGTATATGGTGGCTGGTAGAGAGCGTGATTGCCTTGATATAGATACTTTTGAAGTCTTCGACGAATTTGTTTGCCTTGGTACGTTAGTGACATGTGACAACGATGGAGTTGTGACGTAAAAAGGCGGAGCTGCCAACAGGGCCTGCTACGGATTACATAGCCAGCTGATGTCCCGTAGCATGCAACTCTGTACAAAACTCGCGCTCTATGAGACGCTGGTAGTACTCTATATGACCAAAAATCGTGGACGTTGAAAGAGAGCGACCGACAAGCTGTGCGCGTAAGATCATGCGATCTATTCTTGGCGGCATATTCAACGAAGTACAGTGGCGCAGCCTCATGAATCGTGAAATATACCAAGTGCAGGAAGATGCGGATATTGTAAACCGACTAAAACACGGCAGGCTACAATGGCCTGGCCACGTAGCAAGGATGCCAGATGAGACACCAGTGAAAACAATATTTAGCAGAGAACCCCACAGAGGCTAACGACTTCAAATACTCGTACACGCAGTATGACTGATCGTCTCGTATAAACCGTAATGTTAAACAGTCCTCGTAATGTCAACACACAGAGAACAGACAATTATGTTCATATAAAATATTTCGCAAAAGGTGTGTAAGGCTTTTAAACAAGACACTAGCGACATCGCTCTTAGAGTGCACCAGTTGCCCAACATCCTCGTTGCCAAATTTATTGTATGTGCGTGTCATAATCTACATATTCGAAACACCGGCAACTCCAATGTCAGTTACTGTAGCAACCGTAGCAACGGGGAGATTTTGTTTGTTATTTGCCGAACACGGCTAATCATTAAAAACAGAAACCAAAATGCATTTTAAATTTTTCTGTTATTTTGGATTAGAGTGGCCAAACAGGTATTGTATTTAAAGTTTTTCTACATTGAATCGTGCCATTTCATCGTTACACCAGCATGACCCCACCGCAGCGGTACTAGCTACGGATTTTTCATCTTTGAGCACCGGGAAATCCGTACTACTACTTCATCGAAGTCCACCGTAGGAGAAGCGTTTGGCTGTGATTCATTGACCTCAGAGGTGGCGACCACTAAAATCGTGGTATATTCTCGACCTATATGCCAATGACTCGTAACACCGAATTCATAATCAACCTTATCGCCATGAAGTTCGTTTTAATTTCAATTGGCGAAAGTTATCTGCAAACTGATTTGATGAATGATGTTTACCTTTATTTTGAGTTCGGTAGATTGGGTAAACAATACGTTAGTTGCTGTAGCAACTGTTAAAAGCTTTGGTGACAATATGACGAAAGCTTAAATCAAATCGTTGGCAAACATTAACAACCAAAGCCTATTATGTTAGTGATGTGAGCGCCACGTAACGGGAGCATTACCACTTACTTTCAAAATGGTGGCTAAGCTTTTACACACGTTACGAGCTTAAGATGAATGTCTGTTCTCTGTGGTCAACTTGCGTTTCAATCTGAATGCTGTCAGTTTAACCGAGATGTAATCTCGGTTAATTTATAAAGGCTTTAACAGCAATTCGATTAAAACTGATCGCTAATCGACGTCAGCTAAGTTGATTTATGAATTCGCATGTAGTGTTGGTATTTAATTCCACAACAATTTTAGCGTGTAACATAAAAGTCTGTGGCACTCGCGTTGCCGAATAAGTCGACTTGGCCGACTTTCGGCCAGCGAGTGCACCATCAGTGAGCGACCTTGCTGCTGTCACTGTCACTGTCATTTGACGCAACTCACGGAACAAAAATTAATACATGTGCGTTTTCGGTCCCGCTAGTGTTTCCGTGTGCCCATTGACCGTCAGAAAAAAAAGAACCGAACAGGGGAAATCTGACCGAATTTCGATGGTAAATATTTACGTTTTTGCAACAAAAATATGTGAAAAGTGTGCCCGAAAAAGCGCCCAACGTAATCAAAATGAATTTAGCGCGGAATAGATGAAATTTGATGGTTAAATTACGATTTGAAAAATAGTGAATCTGCTCGTCTGTCTCGTTTTGCTGCGGTTCCATTTTGGCAGACCGAGCAGAAAGCATTCGTCGTATGTGCTTGTGTGCGTGCTTGTGCAAACAGAAAAAAAGGAAAAAGTACCGTGGCCTTCCCGATACTCGTTTCTCAGGAAAGGGTCTCGAGCGGGAATTTGTAATATTTTTTTTTACTGAAACACCATACGACAAATTTGTGTTAAAAATATTATTTTGAAAATAACCATCGCAGGACTATAGGAGCGTGCTGTGAAGGGGTTTGTGACTCGTTTGCTGAACTTTTCCATGCCTGTACAAATGGTTTGCGACTCAACTTCGCTAGTGAGTGCAGCGCTCCGTGACTCGCTTGGATCGTCTTCTGCTTCTGGCAGTAGCGGTATAGGCACAATATCTGGCGGAAGTAACAATGGCCAATCTTCGACCTCTCTATTCGGTGCTAATTCGTCGAGCAACAGTTCCGGATTTCTCGAACCAGAAGAGGAGAGCATCGATCGCATAGAAAATACGCTAACGGCTGCCATCCGTCGGAATCAGCTCCGTCCGATCCGCTACGAGGAGGTACCACACTGTAGCAACGACCTGGACAGCCTCAGGTCCAAATATACCGTGCTGAAAACCACCGCCAGCAGCGGTAGCACAAGCGATTCTACGGGTGTTTGTGGGACTGGAGCGACTAACGGAAGCACCACCAACACCAACGGAATACTGATGAATGGCGGTATTCATTCGACGATGACGAGCAAAGCGACCACTGCTGACACTTCCAGTGGTGGCGGCAGCGGCGGCGGTAGTGGTGGAGGCGGCCAGCACAGTAAGTAACCAAGTAACTAGTCCCCATATGCCACTTATGTTGTGAGTATGCTTCTCACTTTGCAAGCTGCGAAGTACGGTCACTTTCCCCATTGCCATGTTTTTTCTGCATTCGTGCCTTTACTATAATGTTCGCAAGTGTGAGTTAGATTTTCCATTGACGTGCCGTGTTTTGTTTTCTGTAGTTGTAAAATGCTAAATTACTACCAATGCGCACAGCGGGGCAAAATTGTAGTTTTGGCCAAGATATTAGTTCCCATAATAACTGCAGTTGGGCCAACTTACAAACATTATTGCTGGTTACATAAAAAAATTTACATTCATTAAGTGCTATTTCCGATTGAATCTGTTCAGTGTCTTCGGCGCATTTATTGGAATATAACAAAAACATGTGCGGAAGTTACCGTCGCGATGCTCGTGATTCAGTCGAAAATTGTAGTTTGATGAACGACTGCGCCCTTTTGAATGTAAAATTTTTCATGTTACCAGCAATATTTGATGAAGAATTTTAACTGATTTTCAAGTTCTAATTATAATTTAACAAATATTTAAATTGTTGAATGACATTAATCAAAAAATATAGAAGCAAAGCCTGACGAATCTTGTCAGTAACATCAACCGGAATAATCTCTCAACACAAGTGGTCGATGTTAAATCAAACCGGACCAAGTTGCAAAATTTAAACAAAATGTAATGACAGCAAACGATCAAAAAATTTCTAAGCTACGTTTTACTTTAATCAGACTGCATAAATGTTGCAAATAGCCAGAGTTATAAGATGATTTCGAACGATTAATAGGTATAAGCCATTCAGAGCAGCAAACTTTGAACGCGTTTTTCTCGAAATAAGAATTTTGTCACTTGGTTCGGTCTGACACCGACCAACTGTACCTAAGAAAACTTCTTTTATAACTCGGTATAGTTATGTCTAATAATAAATTTTGGTTGAACGGATGAGAAAATCTCACTTTAGCACGATTTTTGTTAACATATTTATTCTCTGTCAAACGTTATGTTATTGCTTATCAGATTATCAGTTCAAGCAGTAAGTACTTTGATAGTTACATTGTATAATTGATGGAATTGATGGAAAATGATATCGGTGGAGCGGGTGGAGCTGACGAATAGTTTATGTTCAAAAGGAATGAATATCATGAAAATAAACCAACACCGCTATCAATGCTATTGTCAATTTGTACCAATATTTGCTTCATGGCCACCCAGGTAACCAATAAGCATTTCCAATGCAATTTGAATGCAAGCAAATAAGCATTTAAGTTGCCTTAAATGCTACTTAAATGCTATTTTGGCAAAATATGCGGCTACTTTACTGCTAGCCCTCTTATAGTGCTGTCAATGCTTATTTGCAGCTAGTTACCAACAAGAAGAATTTAAATAGAATTGTGGAAGCCAATTTACAACAGTTATGCAGTCAAAAGGCTGATAAACAGCAACCTGCAGTATAAAACACCAGGGATGCTAATAAACGATTGATTTACTGCTTATACTAATGCTTATTGATTACCTGGGCAGTGAATAATTTGAAAATTCTTTCGCGGATTTCGTTCAGCGTTCTCGTCGATTTAGTCAGACTATTTACCATCTTGTCAGGATTATACGAACGATTTTATGACTACAGCAGCGAATATTTAACCATTGCCCTTTTCGAAACCACCTTTTTGAATTCTGTTTGGCTGAGACACTCAGCGGACATATTGTCCTAATGATATGTTTAGCCAGTACGGAAAATGTTTAAAGAGTTGCTACGAATTGTCTTACAAGAAAGGTGAAAATCAAACCTAACCGAAACATGGCTGAAAACTCGCAGCAGCCCTCGGAACACTCTGCTGTGAAAAGTTTCAGTTTGAACTCGTAGACTAATACACCATGGACAATCAGTCTTTGCTATCAAAATAGCAGTTACAAGAGTTGCTCGGCGTATATTTCTCCTGGTTGCAAAGGTGTTCAGTCTTATTGGCATCAGCCTCGCTTCATACCTCGGTAGCTGCAGCATGTTGTGCCATGGCAGGCGACGGAAGACGAATTTAACCAATCAACGCCGTTGAAATAATGGGAATTCCAGAGTGCCAAGCAATATTCCAGCGTCGTACAAATTCCTCTGTGCAGCTTTTCACCGTTCTCACAATCCGACCGAGACTGCGCAATACTTTAGCAATGATAATCACATCGTTGAAAATAGCACGATGATGCGCCGATTTTACCAGCTAGATATCGATCAATCAAGTAGGACTTCCGCCAAAGCTGCAAGGTGCCACTAAGTCTCATCCTGTCAAGTTTGGCAGTAGTAATGTCGTGACTCAACTTATCAAAAGCAGCATATAGATCGAGGCGAATTGCATTCGTCTAGAAACACTGACATGACCGTAGCATGAATAGTAAATAAAAGAATATGTTTCGTGGTGAGTTGATGTTGCATGAATCTGCTGGTCTAACAAGCCAGTCGTCGGGTGCTTGAATCTCGGCTAGGCGGTGCTTGCTAGATAGAGTCATAGTAGAATTGTTACACTGGCTCCTTGCTTACAATTTTCAATTACATTCGTTCCCGGTTGATCCCTGCATTTCATTGCTGCAGGTATATCGAATTCTCTCCTTTGCTGATTGATATGTTTCCACCGTTTGTTGAGTATTTGGTTACTCCAATCAATCATAGAGTTAATTTGCCGTAAAAGCTTGAGGTTGTAGTAGCTATTCAGCTGATAAGGTCTACCACCGAAAGCTAGGAAAATTAAAGTCGTCAAGTACCACTAGTTTATCGAGGGGATGCGCTGTGCAATCCCTTGCTATGAATTTGACAGAGAACATCGCGCTTCCAAGACTGTCATTGCTTCCAAAAGTGTCAAATCCGACCGGTGTTGTTTACTTTTAAGGTGTTCGCTGTTTTCATTTCGTTGGCAATTTTTGTGACCTAAAGCAAGGAAAGCAAAATGATTGCTGCCGTTGCTCAACAGAAACTTTCTCTTTTGGTGATTCAGTAGATTTCTTTAGTTCTGGTAAGTTTAAATATTTTCATAGTGCACAGAACGTTCTGTTTTCATTATATGATATGATTCAAGTTTCGAAAAATGGATGACTGGTGTTTTTGGTTACAACCAAGAGAAAGTTCACAGTACCAGGATAAAATAACTTTGGGAATGAACTAAGAATGAACCGAAAGTCTTAAAAGTGGTATGTTGTAAGCTTACGTAAGGTTGTTTTATTTAGTGACCATTAAATAAAATTATTTTGTTCAACTTGTTTCGCGTAGATGGTTTAAAAGTTATGGTTTTAGTATAGCGGGTAATTCTTATGTCCAAGTAAAGGTTGATAATTTCCTTCATGATGTCCATTTGGTGAAACGATTTCACTTCGGTATCCTCTATGATATGCGTTTTCAGACAATCGAGTACTCTAACAAAATTAGATTGGATTCTCGAAATTATACAGTTTGTGAGTAGCGGGTAATATTTTTCAACCACTATTGTGAACTCTTTAACTGCAATTTTACAAAAAGTTACAATACTGGATGAAATGTTCGTATCCCAGAATGTTTCATCTGTCAGAATGGCAATAATGCATTTATAGCATTTGAATCGAGTCAGCAATCTTTTCTGTACTTCTGCGGCGTTCCTGGTAATGGTTTCTCGAACTATCTGGTCAGATACCGATAGTTGTACTGGCCAATCCTCCAGAAGAAGCTTTCTCGTTTCTTCATAATCTGTGTCGTTTTCGGTTAATCGGCTGTTAATAAAAGTAGATTTCTCCCGTCCCACTAGAAGCACAGTTTCATCAAAATTATGGCAGTTTGCTTAAGCCGATGCAGTTATGTTATCATGTTGAACATCATTTTTGTCCTATAGAGAATCTTCAACATCTACGTATAGCTTGTACAGTTCTTTAACAGTTTTCATTGCAACCATGAACCCTAGCCTAGAAACCCTGTCTTTAATGGGGAACTCAGAATACTGTTTCCATTCTCGGATTTTAAATTGAGAATGTATCGTTCAGCGTATTCGAAAGCCATTTCGTACATGTAGAAATTGTCGTCACAGAGCAGTTTTTTGAACCCTTTTGCGTGAATCGACATAGAGTTGTAGATATCAAAGAGGTCGTTAAAAATAGAAATGAACTCAACGGTAGCAGCAGCATCTTTGAATGAGTCGTCGTGAGCCATAAGAAAGGTAATTGCCTCCGCGACACTGTTACTCATCACTTGCGCAGCTAAGCACACTTTCATCTTGCTATTTTCAAAGTACACGGGCTTGTTCGATAGCTTTGCTACAAGCTTAGTACCTTTTAAGTTTTGCAAACTATTTAATTTTTCGATGTACTCCCAACGAATCTGAAAAGGGTCAGACAATATAACCGATTGTGATGCGAAGGTGTTACGCACCAATTTCAGCATATGACACTCATCCAACAACACGTGCACTTGATGGGTGTCGCAAGGGTGTTGGAAACTGGTAGAGAAATTTGTCTTATTTGGTTTTAAATAGCACCCCAAGATGTTCGCCATAGAAATGTTCGTGCTTGTGCCATCAAAGGTAGACGCGACGATTTTTACACCAACACCACTTAAACGTGTAAGTACCGTTTCAGAAGTTAATCCATTCGTAAAAAAATATGCGACAGGTTCGTTCCATTGCTCGTGAATACCAGTAACCATATACACCAACACTTCTCTGGCAACGACGATTTCATCGTCTGTGAACCGTCTTTGTTAGGAACTAAATTGGCATGATGAATACTTCCGTCCACCTTTTTTGTGAACAGATTCTATTCTACTTGCTGCCTGATGGACATTTCGTCCATCATTAGACAGCCTAGTAAAATATTACCCTGAGAACGGTAATCATCTCCTTTGTTCTTAGAGCAGCCAACGTTTCGTTTGTTAGCACGGATTCTTCGCTAGTGTTCGCGTGCATGTAATACGTATAATGATTCAGTATTCTCGCATTCGGCTAGGTGGTAGATAGAGCAAGCACATTTGAAGCAAACAATGCCAACTTGACTTGCACCCGGGCTTGCTCGATGGTTGCCAAAGCTTAATGAAATTGTCGGTGAACAGTAATTAGCACCCGACCGCCGTGGTAACCCGGAAAACTTTTCGGAACTGAAAAGGAATGCTGGAAGCCCACTCCGGATCCGATCCCCGACTTCAAGGTAGGAACGACTGAGATGGCTCGCATAAGTTTGACGAAATTCGTATCATTTCGTTGATGATTTTGCTCCACTGAAACGAAAGAGCAAGGGGCATCCGTAATGCCATATACCGTGAGTTCAGGTCTCGCCGAAAAACTGGAATTCGACTGGAGTATCAATGGAGTTTACTTACCTGTGCATTTAGCTTGAGAAAACGGTTAAGAGATTGCTTGAACTGGTTTTGATGGACTAGAATCTAGATTACCTAATTGGCTAGAAGCTAAAATAACCTATCTGTCTGTCTGTCGGTATGTTCCTTATAGAATCCAAAACTACTAAACCGATCGGTGTCATGTAGGGGTTTTTGTGCCCCCCTTGGAGGGGGGGGGGTCTCCCATATAAATGAAATACAAATTTCCTCATTTGGAGTCTTGAATTTATTTTATGATTGTTAGAGACCTCTGACCCCTGTGGTAGGGGAATAAGAAGTCTTATACAAATAAAACAGAATTTGTTTCGTAACTCAAAAACTAATCGAACTCGAGAAATATGAGACTCTTCCGCTGATACATTCCACTTAAAGTTTTTCGCGAAATGGTATTCGTATGGTATGGTATCGGAAATGTTGTACAATCACGGCGAATATTGCTATCCGCTTTCTGGCTAAGCAATGAGGGGCGTTGGTTTCTACTTTACTGTGAGGAAAAACTGCAAATTTGTATATTAAACTGCCCATCCCAGGTAACCAATAAGCAGCAAATCAGCATATCTGGCATTTTATACTGCACGTTGTTGTATATTAGCTTTTTGACTGCATAAGTGTTGTAAATTGGCATCCAAAATGCTATTCAAATTCTTCGTGTCGGTAATTTGCTGCAAATTAGCATCATCAGCACTATAAGAAGGTTCTTAAATACCTTTGAACACTTCACTTTTTGTTCTTACAATAAGTGTAAAATAATTTTTTTTACCTTCGTGCCGACCGGTTTCGGGTAACTAGTTACCCATCTACGAGGCCGAGTCCAACTAATTATGTTGATGAGAGCCGCTACAGACTTAACTTTGTTAAGCCGAAGAGCGGCGATACTATTGGAGCATCATCCTCGTTCATCAGTGGCCGCTCAGCTGTGAGGATGTGTAATGACTCCCACGCATTCAAATGTGATGATTTATGTACATTTTTTAAAAGTTTAGCACTATTTCAGTTTATTTTTAGTTTATCAGTTTATTGCCACACTGGAGTCATTAGTACGTTTATTTTCGGTTGCTGCTTTATGTTCTTTCACGCGGACTTTAACTTTTCGACGAGTTTGGCCAATATATATCATTAGGCAATCTTGACATTCGATTTGATAAATTCCCGATTTTTCTTCCGCGGGGGTTTTATCTTTCGCGTTACAAAGTAAATTCCGTAGTGTATTATTGCTTTTGTACACTACGTGATACCCATGTCGTTTAAGGCGTTGCTTAATCGGATTGGTGGCTTTCGGGTAGAATGGCATGCTGATTCGTTGTACATAATCTTTCTGCGGCTGTAACGTAGTGACATTTTTCCTGTGTCTCTTGCGCTCATGCAGACGAATTATTTTATCGACAAAATTATTATCGAAACCGTTGATTCTAGGAGCTTCGTATATATGGAATATTGCATGGAAATCCGCTTGTTGTTGCGCGCCGTAATGGTTACAATCCGACGTTATGTAGCGGTCCGTGGATGTAGGTTTTCGGTATATGCCAAACTTAAGTGTATTGTCCTCTTTTTTAGTTATTATCAGATCTAAAAAAGGTATTTTTCCATCCACATCTTTTTCGACCGTAAACTTTACTGTAGAATGTCGGGAGTTCAATAATTCGAGCGTTTGTGAAAGGTGTCGTTCTCCAAAGGTATTTAAGAGTCATTCTAGTTCTTACGTTAGCACAACTACGTAATTGAAGTTATAAGAAGGTTAGCAGTAAAGTAACTGTATACTTTGTCAAAATAGCATTTAAGTAGCATTTAAGGCGACTTAAATGCTTATTGACTTGCAATTGAATAGCATTGGTGATGTTTATTGGTTACCTGGGATGCTTTTATAGTTACGTAACTGCCAAAATAAATCATCTAAGGTTGAACTCCTCAGAAACTTGCAAAACTCGAGATTGTAACAGAGATCATCCGGGATTCATGATTTATGTACAACACAGGTTAATTTGTGGCAATACGAAGTTTGTCGGGTCAGCTAGTATATTTATAAAGTTGACCACAATTTTGCTCTTAACCCATTGTTCCACGGTCTGTTATCAAGTGCTAGCGGGAAACTCGCATTGAGCAGCCGCGTTGAATACGGTATAAGTGGATGTGGTTGCGTGTATGCGTGTTTGTAAAACCGTCTCGAAATCGAATCGAAGGAGCCGTCACTGGCGGTGTCGCTTCGCTCGCCTGCTGGTTTGATGGTTACCAAGGAAGAGCCGACAAAAGCTCATGATTAATACATACACGCTTCGCAACGATTTTGACTTATTACATGTTTCGTAATCATCATCATCAGCAACTGCAGCACCATCATCATCAGCAGTCACTGCCACTGTCTAGCAAACTATAGCTAACGCAAAGTGGAGTGAGTGTACAAGGTTGGGTTGGAACTTGGGAGAACGAACTCGTTACTGGGTGCTTAGTAGTCTTTTTTTGACATCATTTCCCGCGCGGTTTTTTTCTGGTGCATTATCCAAAGGAAACACTGTAATGTTATTTGTTCTAGAGTGAGCTATTAAATCAACATTAAAATTTAATGTTGAACAATTAACGCTCTATAATCGTAATTTTAGAGCGTGGCAAAAATCCAAGTAGACTGCCATGTGAATAAGTATTTACATCATATAAAACACTTAGTGCAGACACGGATGAAACGTGAAACAGCATGCCGCTCGGTGTGAGAAATGGAAAGAGAAAGAACGTTTTACGATTTACTCTCAACAGCGACACAAAATATTCACGTTTACTTTGTTATCGGCCGTTCTGTTGCTCATTGCTCTGGCTATGGCTACTCAGCCGATAAATTGCTTTTTACTACACTTTCCTCGTGTGCGCGCTGATTTTCGTTTATTCTCAGTCTCGCACTATCTCTACTCTATACACGTGTTTGACGGTCGCTGCTGTAATAATAGTTTCGCGCGAGCTGTATCATTGTGGTGTTATTCTATTGTCCTACGTGATAAAAGATTGTGCGTATGTACCTACTGTTTATTTTGGTGTCCGAATTTTGTCCTAAGCAAATTGAATAAGGGAAGGAAAGTTTTAAGCAGTGACCCACTTTTTGAGATATTGTAAGAAAACGATTCGTATGCAACGAAAATAAACTTGAGCACCGTCCCCCGGATGACTGAGGCGGACAGTTTGCACTACTACGATGAAACACTTAGAAGTGTGATTTTTTTGCCGGATGAATGAAGTAATTATCGAGTAATAATATTGATACTGCAACCAGAGAACTACCGCATAACCTCAATCGGATTATGAAAGCCAAACTGTCGATGCATTTCGTTTTCGTTCTCTTGGCGCCGTCACCAGCAGCACTTTAATGAACATTTTCCGACGAAAGCGTGCGCGAAGAAAAAGTACTGCCGCTGCCCTTCCGCTGATGCAGTCGTCCTGGGTGCTGGCTCTGTTCACCCAGGCAGTACGTGTTTACAAACATGTTCGGCATCGGCTTCTGGCGGTGCCCGGCATGATCAAGTACATTCTGCTGCTGTGGTGGCAACGCTGGTTGGACTGGCACTACGCCGCCAACGACGACAACTACGGCGGCTACAACGCCATTCAATCTCCGATAATTACCGGTAGAATTGGTGTTGCACCATCAGGCGACGACGACGACTGCGAAGAAATGACAAACGGCCGCGGTGCTGATCGTTTTATGTACTGTAATGGTAGGTTTTTTGCTTTCCCTTTTTCGGATTGAAATGAGACTAACAAAATACCTACCGAATCAAAATTTCACACTTTTTTTCAAACTATAAATTTTATAAAATTGATCGGATCCTAGTTGGCATAGATCAGTCACAAATTTGTTGTCAAAAATCAACTCGCGTTGTTGCCTCCGCCGTTTGGTGGTTTTTCCAAAACAACGGACCCTGGCACATCCCGATTCTCCCCCTAAATGGATGCTCTTACCAGATCAATTGCCCGTCTAACTCTCACTGCGAGTCCTGTCACGACACAAACATGTTCCGACCAAGTTGAGTACAACTGTTTACTATTTTTTTCAGATGGTAGTTCGGCTAGCGGAACGAAGGACCACCTGCCGACGCCAAAACGCGTCCTGTATCCTCGTGATTGCGTGCAGCTCGGCTGGAAGGCTAGCGGTCGGAAGTGGCTCACCGGGGCGGGCATGATCAACGTCGGTAACACGTGCTACCTTAATTCTACCCTTCAGGCGCTGTTCCACGTTCCAGCCATCGCCAACTGGCTCGCATCGGACAGCAACCATCGCGAGCGTTGCGACGACAGAAATGGTAAGTTAATCGAAACTCCCTCTACTATAAAACCGCCATCATCTAATATATGTTGTCTTTACCCAGATGGATGCATCATTTGTGCGATGGCAAAAACGTTGATAGCCTCCCAGGGCAATCAGGGCGCTATCAAACCGTATCTGGTGTACTCCAAACTACGGCTGGTTTGCAAACATTTGGTTCCCGGTCGCCAGGAAGACGCCCACGAATTTCTACGCTATCTGATGGAGGCCATGGAAAAGAGCTTCCTGTCTCGGTTCGATAAAAGTAAGGAACTCGACCAGTACAGTAAGGAAACGACCCCGCTGAATCAGATCCTCGGCGGCTATCTCCGATCGGAGGTAAAGTGTCTATCCTGTCAGCACACCTCGACGACATTCCAGCACTTTGAGGATCTACTGTTGGACATCAGAAAAGCAAGTTCAATTGAGGAAGCACTCGATGTGTACTTTGCTCGTGAGCGATTGGAAGAGATGCAATACAAGTGTGAAGCTTGTAAAAAGCGGGTGGCTGCAACGAAACAATTCTCGCTGGAAAGAGCACCATTCGTGCTCTGCATCCAGCTGAAGCGTTTTTCAATGTTAGGAGGCAAAATTAACAAGCATGTGGAGTTGAGAAGCCGACTGGACCTAACGCCCTACTCATCCAAATCGGCAACATCCAGCGGAAAGTTAACGTACAAGCTGGCGTCGATGGTTACCCACTTAGGAAACACGCAACATTGCGGCCACTACACCGCCATTGGCAGCACAGAAAGCGGCGCATATTACGTGTTCGATGACAGCTCCGTGAGGCCAATCTCAGTACAGAACGTCACCAGCACGAACGCTTACATTATATTCTACGAACTGGAAAGTGTTCAGAACGGTATCAAAACTAGTGCTAGTAGCACTGCCACGTTGGCATCGTTTGCCAACGCCAATGGGAGTTCACCCCGAAAGATCGGAAACAGTGGTTCAACGGCAGGTGGAAACTTCAGCACTAACTCATCGCCCCTCCGACTGGTTGGGTCTAGCGGCAGCTCTAGCCACAACCCTCTTTTCCCGAGCAAACTGGAGAACCGGACGAACTTTATTGGTCCAATGTTGCCCCAGCAGACACAGCAGAAACCGAAAAAGTTAGTTAACGGTTTGAGCCATCACCACTCGAACGATGAGAACGAAGCGGATGCAATGGTTTCATCCAGCACTGCCAGACTTTCGCCGGTATCGTCAACAACATCCTCCCTGTCCAGTCCTTCGCCAACTAAAAACCCAACACCGAACAGTCCATCCAACAGCAAGCTGGTGAAAAATCCCCTCCTCCAGAGCCCCATCAGCGTGAAAAACAAATTCGGCATGACGATTACCACCTCAAACTCAACCTCTGCCATGTGCAACGGTATCAGCGGTACCAACATCAACTTTAAATCTTCTTCCATAACTTCTGCCTGTTCTTCTTCATCTTCGTCATCCACACTACCATCAATGCCTAAACTTTGTAATAGTCCCGCAGTCACGAAGAGTACTGGCGCCGAGGAAAAGCCTTTCGAAGGAGCAAACTCTGCCACCGCCGGTGGTGGTCAAGGACTCAAGGGTGTTACTTTCTCAACCGCGACGCCAGCCGGCGTCGGGAAGAACACGCACTTCAACGGTCATAGCAGCAACAGCAGCAAATCGGTCAGTCTAGTTCCGTACGATGCCGACGACGACGAAGACGATGACGAGGGTGACGATTGTTACGTCAAACGTCGTTCTACCGAGCAGCAGCAGCAGGACAACGATAGTGAAGAGGATACCGAACGGTAAGTTTGCTAGACGATTTTTTTCACTTCAATGGGTGCGTTTTTTCGAAGAACAGACCAATACGCGGTCAGTTATCTTTGAATGTCTGATTACTATAGAATCTAGCAAAATCTACAAATGACCACCAATGATGAAACCACAATTCCAAATAATCCTTTTACTATCAGAAAATATATCGAACATACGGTTTATTCCACACCGCAAGAAAGAAAAAAGCGAAAATCAACGTTCTAGCTATACATAAGAAACCTAGGACAGGTCAAAAAACTGAAAACGCTTACTCATCTGAGGGATGGAAACGAAACGCCTATCTCTATCAAGCTCAAGCGCATCCAATAGTAAACGTGTGCCGTTGCGTTATTTTATCTTTGGAGGCTATTGAAATGCCCGTAGAAGTCATCAGATACTCCCGTAGCCATCTATTCCAAAATAGGTTGGCATTGATTTGCGAGGTTTTCCAGTTATTAGCTAACGTAGCGAGACTCGTATGGGTTTGAACCGTTGGATGATCACAACAGAAAATGATCGGGTGTTAGTTTTTCGTTGTCACCATTTTCGACAGGTCAGGACAGGACGTGAAGGGGCATGAGTTGATGATGGAAAGCCTTGGAAGTTTTATCTGGTACAGTATTTTCTTTACGGATTTTGCCAACCTCTCCCAGCTTCCACCTATGTGGGGACGGCTCGAAGGCAAGAAAGTTCATTTAGTCTTTGGTGTTACGATCTCTTTCGAAGAGCTTGCATTGAGCGAGTGTGCGATATCTATGAGTAGCACGTAGCTCCAAGCCATCTAATAAATACTCCCCATCTCATCTCCGTGGATCTACTTACAGCTATTAGAATCGAGCCGCAAGCAGTCGATACCGACATAGGGAAAGGCTCGATTATATTCAGCGAGCCTTGCTGTCAAGAGATCTGCCATAAGGGACAGTTGCGGGCTAGCTCTCTGGCATTCTTGCAAGCGTGACTGTCCTCGGGGTGCGATATTAATTGGCAACCAATTGCTCTCCTACGCATACGTAGTACACCACCGTTCTCGTCCAGGAATTCTTGCAAACCGAGACACCCACGCGATTATCCGAACAAGTTTTCGCCATTTAGAGTAATTGACAAGTTCAATGAGAAGCTCACGGACAGCGTGGACGTTTATCACTCGCCTAATCTCATTCGTGGTTAAGCCATGATCCAACAGCTACGCTGGTCGGGCATTTCGCTGTTGCCACAGGAAATTAGGGTCTCCCAACCTCCGACTTAATGGTGAGAGCTCAGGAATCTTTTGCCACTTTCGTTCCCTCATCTGCAACATTCAACTTTATCGGTTGCCAAAACCGCTCTGAGTTTGTTAATTCAGTCTTCTAGAATTTCGTCAACCTTTGGCACATTACCCTGCCACACGCGTTCCAATTACTGCTGTGGGAAGCTCTAATCGTGGAACCGAAACGTACTTCAGGGAAGCAACACAGGTTTTTGTCGCTACAAAAGCACACTCAATGATACCTCCTTCATGCCAAAAGTATGCGACCTTCGTGGAGCTGAACTTCGTTGGTTTGCAGAGAAGTGGTAGTCATCGTACATCAATCGCCAATTTTCCAAGTTTGCCAAAAGTTCATCGAATTTTGGTTCGTCCCAGTCTGTTTTCATTCGCTAGAGATCTTGGAGCAGAACCATTTTGGAGTTCTGAACGTAAAGGTGTGACTGAATGTGTTTTCAGCGCAATTGGCCAGTCTGGTCCCCGCCAAGGGGCGCTAGCTCTAGGAGGCGCCAAAAACGAGCTGAACCTTAGTAAGACATTCTCGAGTGTAGCGAAGTACTGCATGTAAGGAGTACTAGAGGAGACGAATCATGTATGACAGTCTAATTACTAAAAATAATAAACTTCGAAGGAACACTGATTTATGAAACGAGGTGACGCCCAACCGAGCCTTCGCCAGGGTCACCACAATGTCACTCTACGGTTCATCCTGCGCCTCCTTATCCGTTCTCCTGACGCCGCCGAAGATCGTTCTTAGCACTCGTCGAAAACTCCGAGCACTCACAGTTTCTCCTCGAGCATTGTCCATGTTTCATGCCCGTAGAGAACAACCGGTGTACCTAATAAGTGTTTTGTACAGGGAACACTTTGTACAGGGGCTTAGTCTGCTCAACCGCAATTGCTTGTGAAGTCCATAGTAAGCACGACTTCCGTTGATAATACGCCTCCATATCTCGCGGCTGGTATCATTGTCCGCCGTTAACAGTGAGTCAAGGTAGACAAATCCATCGACTACCTCAAACTCATCGCCTTCTTCTTCTTCAGCAGCATAGAGCCGGGGTGGCTCGTGCTGTTTCAAGCACTCGTCTCCATTCAACTCGGTCTTGGGCCTCTCGTCGCCAGTTTCTTTGTCGTCTCAGAAGTCGCAAATCGCTTTCGACCAGGTCGAGCCATCGTGCACGTTGGGCCCCCCCTGTTCCCGGTGCCGGTGGGGTTGTTGGAGAGGACTATTTTCGTCGCACTATCGTTCGGCATCCTTACGACGTGTCCGGCCCACCGTAGCCTGCTACCTTTCGCTAGATGTACTTTCAATTTGTACAATTTGTACTCCGCTTTCAATTTGTACTCTGCCAAATATCGTCCTCAGCACCTTCCGCTCGAACACGGCAAGGGCGCGTATGTCCTCCGTGAGCAGCGTCACGGCTTCAAGTCCATAAAGAACTACCGGTCTAATAAAGGTTTTGTACATTGTTAGCTTCGTGCGGCGGCATATGCTTCCTGATCATAGCGTTTTACGAAGGGCAATTTCCCGCTTGGACGCGCCGCTGGGTCTCCTTACTAGTGTTGTTGTCCGCGGTCACAAGCGATCCCAAATACACGAATTCCTCTACCACTTCTTGTTCGTCGCCTTCAACAGTTACTGTCCGTGGGAGACGCGCGTTTGTTTCCTTTGAGCCGCCGTCGCAAAGTTCCTGGCTATGATATCGAAGTCATCTGCAAAACCTAGAAGGTGGCTACCCTTGGTAAAAATCGTGCCTCTCGTTTCGATGCCCCCTCGTCGGATCACCCCCTCAAGAGCGATGTTGAACAGCATGCAGGATAAATCGTCACCTTGTCAACCCTCGCCGCGTCTAGAAGGGACTCGAGAGTGCCTCAGAGATGCGTACGAAACACACCCTCGATCCAATCCCGACATTTCTGCAAGATCTGTCGGATAGTAACAATTTGGTCCGCAGTTGCGCGAGCCCCTATGAATCCCGCCTGATAATTCCCTACGAAACCTTGTGCTCGGTGACCTCGGTGACAGGCGGCGTAACAGGATCTGGGAGAGTAGCTTGTAGGCGGCGTTTACCAGCGTAATACCGCGATAGTTGCAGCAGTCTAGTCGATCACCCAGAACAAACCACTCCTTCCATCCATTCCTCCGGTAGCTTTTCTTCCTCCCAAATCCTCGAAATAACCCAGTGTAGAGCCTTTACTAGCGTTTCTTCGCCATGTTTATAAAGCTCTGCCCTTAGGCGGTCCTTCCCAGCGGCTTTATTGGTCTTCAGCAGCCTGATTTCTCGTTTGACTTCTTGGAGATCAGGTGCTAGGACATTACTATCTTCCATCGGCGCTCCTAGGTTAATTTCCGTTCCGCCTCCTTCTGCAACTTCGCCATTGAGGTGTTCATCGAAGAACTGCTTCCATCTGTCGACCACCTCGCGCTCGTTTGTAATTAGATTCCCTCCCTCGTCCCTACACATGTCAGGTTTCGGTGTGTAGCCCTTCCGAGTTTACCTTCTCATAAAACTTACGCGTGTCATTAGCTCGAAATAGTTGTTCTAATTCTTCACGATCTCTGTCCTTTTGGCGCTTTTTTCTCCTCAGGATCGTGGTCAACTGGTTCCTAGCTCGCCCAGTTAGCTTCAAGGTACGATGCTGGTCTAACAAGCTAGTCGTCGTTCGAATCTCGGCTAGGCGGTTCTTGCTAGTTAGAGTCAATAGGATCGTTGCACTGGCCCCGTAATTTTCCTGTACTCTAACAGCCGGCTGCGAAGTCTGTCGATAAAGAAGGGTAATGTCTAAAGACGATATAAACCCATGGCTTTGCTTTTTTAGCTCGTCGATATTTGGCCAGGTTCTCTCTAGTGGCAATACTTAGATAATTTTTCCAAGCATTTTTTCTCCTCCATCGCTTGTTGGCATTCCCCATCAAACCAATCATTTTGTGTACTCCGAGGCTCAATACCTAGTGCCGCGGTAGCGGCCTCTCCGATGGCCGAGCGTATTTTGCCGCAACCGTCTTCGAGGTTTGAAGCAACTAACTCCTCGGAAGAAGGCAGTGCCTCATTCAGTACTCGCGCGTAGTTCTCGGCAGCTTGTGGGTTATCTAGCTTGATGTTCAGCCGAAAAGGGCGGCTTTGACGTGTCCGGTATGCGGTGGACAGCTTTGAGCGCACATGTACTGCTACTAGGCAATGGTCAGAACCAATATCCGCACCCCGACGGGAGCGTACGTTCGTGATGTTAGAGAAAAACCGGCCCTCTATGAGAACGTGGTCAAATTGGTTCATTGTACGTTGGTCAGGTGATCTCCAGGTGGCTTTATGGATATCCTTGCGCGGGAAAAAGGTGCTTCGGATCACCAGGCCTCGGGAAACTGCGAAGTTTATACATCGTTGGCCGTTATCGTTTGTGTCGGTGTGCAGGCTCTGGGGTCCTACCCCCGGTCTATAAATTTCTCCCCTACCGACCTGGGCGTTCATATCCCCGATGACGATCTTGATGTCCCGTGACGAGCAGCTGTCGTACGTTGCCTCCAGCCTCGCGTAGAACGTTTCTTTCTCATCGTCGGGTCTAACTTCGTGCGGGCAGTGCACGTTGATGATGCTATAATTGAAGAAACGGCCCTTTATCCTCAATACACACATTCTATCGTTGATCGCCTTCCAATCTATCACGCGATCCTGCATTCCGCCCAGCACTACAAAACCCAAAACAAAACAAAACGTTGGTAGCACCACCGCTCTGGTAAAACTGGGCCTTTCCGCCACGGATCTTCCATACCTTCTCTTCTTTGCGACAGATTTCCTGCAGAGCTACGATGCCGAGTTTGCGGGGTTCAAGCTGTTCAATCAGCAACCGCTCGCAACCTGCGAAATTTAGCGATCTGCAGTTCCAAGTACCGAGTCTCTATTCGTCGTCCTTGTTCCGCCGCCTAGGTCGATGCCGAATATTCCGCTCCGAATTTGCTTGAATTTTGTAAGTTTTTTTTTAATTTAGGTGTGTAGCCGTAGTGGGGCAACACTACCGAGTCTCGCGATGAGGCTGCCATCTTATAGTGCCGAGACTCACTATACCTCCTTCCCGGTTAGTATACGACCTTAGTTTCCACCGGGATTGGTTACCCGATCTCCGCTAAGGTTGCTCGTATTCCGGCTGGTACCACGAAGAGGTCGGGATCAGAGCTGCTGGATAAGAGGCTCACGACCACTATGGAGTCTATATTCCGCATTATCCAGCCGTTTACCAACAACCCAAAACCCACGCACTCGTTGATTTAACGTCCATGATTCATGTACGCCTCCCAGTTGGCTTCGAGGTATGACCGCTGGCCTAATAAACCAGTCGTATGTTCTAATCTCGCCTGGGAGAGGCTTTTAGAGTCAATAGGATCGTAGCAACTAGCCCCTGCAATTGTCCTGCACTCTAACAGCTGGCTGCGAAGTCTGTCGTATAAAAACAGAAGGGCAAGTTTCGATAACGGAATGTAGCACCTAGGCTTCGCTTCGCTTCGATTCATGTACGTAATGGACTACTGGGAGGATTAGTATTCTGTAGAGCGTCAGTTTTGTGCGAATTTGCATACTACCAGACTTCAGCTGGCTATGTAACATATGTATGTAAGCATATCGCTTCCCATCTAGCTCCACATCGGCACCAACACCATTTCGAATCCCACGTTCCCTGCGTTTTGGAGGTGTTGGGTAAGCCCCAATGTGCCAATGTCCTAGGCAATGTTGAATAGCAAGCCAGAGAGTGTATCACATACCTCACTTCATCCAACGTCACGAAAGGACTCTGCTAACGGTCTCAGTCTATCAGAACAGGATTCAAATTTCAAATTTATCACCAACAGGCAAGACTTGCCCTAATGAACCTTAATAACTAATACATAAAACGTCGAAACATAGAGACAAAACTCGAACGTTACACTCGTTGTGATAAATTAAAACCAAATACTGCCGAAACTCGGTTAAAAGAACGCTGTAGACCAGAGATAGCGCTGTTGGCACTGTAATTTGTCCGTCGAAAAGGTAAATTTAGCAGAGATAACCTCCGCAGTGATCTGGTTGGTGCATTCAAGTTGATTTGACGAAGGATGGTAGGGCAGTTGATGTTGGATGTCAAGATATCCGAAGCATCCGCGCGCTGTTTCTCGGCGAAGTTCGAGAGTATCGATTCGGATGAGTTGGCAACGATCTTCGTATCGAGTATTCCTCATTGGCTGTCGCCATGGAAGCAATCGAAGAGTGTAGCGTACGAAGCGACGCTGGATACTTTCGATGCATTAGATAGCGTTATTGTAGTGAGGTATCCATACTACGGAACAGTATTCTAGGGAAGCTCGAACCAGTGACCCGTAGAGCGCTACGAAACATTCAATGCTGTTAAAGTCACGTGTCATTCGCATAATTAAGCCTAGTTGTCTAGAGGCTTAAGCAACAATCAATGAAACGTGTTGTTTGAACGTTAGCTTAACATCAAGTAACACGCCGAGATCCTTGACTTGTTCCACTCGCTGAATTGGAAGTCCATTGAGTTTGTAGTTGAGATGAATCAGTTGCTTTTTTCTCGTAAAAGTGATTACAGAACATTTGATCGGATTTAGTAACATACGATTCATCTCGCACCAACTGGCAAATGCATTTAGCTGTTGTTGAAGAAACAAAGCAACGTTAATGTTTCGGACAGCGTTGAACAATTTTAAATCATCCGCGAAAGCTAGACGTGGGCATTCTAGCGAATGGATTCCACCGTTAAAATACAGGACAAACACCAGCGTACCCAGATGACTGCCTTGTGCAATCCCGCAAGTAGCAGGGAACAAAGCGGAAGTCACAACACCGATTTTCACACTCAGGATTCGTCCAGTTAAGTGAAGAAAGTGGTTTAATGACCACTAGCTCGAATAATTTCGACGTGGCACACAGCGCAGAAATTCCTCGATGTTATCGACCTTCGACCGATCGCCTTTTTTTGTGAACCGGAAACATAAATGCCTACTTCCAAGTTGCAGTGAATTTTCCAGTAGAGATGGACAGACGAAACAGGAGAATGAGAGGCTGAAGCAAACCAGCAATGCGCTTCTTGAGCAGCGTAGCCGGGATCCCATCCGGGCCTGGAGAGTACGAATGTTTGAGCTTTGCAGAAGCGGCCAGAATCATGTTGATATCAATGTTCATCGATGCGAAAGGGTGATCAAAGCGAGGAACGATACTTGCAGCTTCCGATACTTGGCTTGTTGTGAGTACTTCGTTGCAAAACACACTGGAGAACTTTGCTGCAAATAAGCTGCAAATGTCGGCAGCATTATTGGCCATTTCACCATCTAATTCCATAATGGAGGGCAGGCGTAACTGCTTCCGCTGATCATTAACAAAATTCCAGAACCGCTTAGGGTCAGACTTCAACTATCTCTGCATATGCCGTTTATAATTCGAATAACAGCGTCGTCTGAGTCTTTTGTAATCGTAGTTGATTCGTCGATAACATTCACGCAGCTGTAGTGAACCGCTCGCAGAAAAGCTCCTGAATGCAGAATTTTTCATTGTTTTCAAGCGTCGAAGCTCCGCTGATTGCCAAGGAAGAAAATTCTGGGAACGCTTTTGCACTTTAGGAACGAAACGGTCAATCAATCGATTGATAATTGATGTGAACTCGTTCACAGTCAGGTCGATGTCGCTTGCATTTAGAGCATTTATTGCATTGTAAAAAGTACCATTGGTGGGCTCGGTGTATGCAACACTATCACGGTTCGCAATGGAAAGAATAAGGGCCGGGTGGTGACGAACCAGTTTGACGAGTGGTGCTGGAGCGTATGCCAATTGAGGAGCGGCATCGCTAGTGCTCACAAAACAAAGATCGAGGCAGCGCCCATTCTCATTTGCGTTGTTGTTAATTTGCTGCATGTTTGCAGTATTGTATCCGTCAAGGAGGTCCAAAGCACAGGCGTGAAAAATAGAGTGATCTGGATCAGCGTAAAAAAATCCATCACGAGAGGGACACCAGAGTAAATTAGGCAGAATAAAATCGCCGATGATAATAACCTCAACACACGGCTTAGTCCTAGCGATGATCGACAATAGAGATTGAACATGTGTACCGATCAGCTGATTGTCACGAGTACGATCTGGTGGCAGATAAAGAACGCAAATAAATAATTTGCGATCAGTCAGCTGAACAGATACCCAGACTTGTTCGAGTGTGTCCCAAGCAGCATCGTAGATTAACCGCAGTGAGCATGCGAATTCTGTGGCCTGGGTCAATCGCTGGATGTTGAAATAAATCTTCCACTCAGTGCGAGCATTTACCGCGTTCAACAACCTTGCGCCACAATTGCGCCTCCTCCGGTTAACTCGTTACTTTTGCTTTCCCAAAACTGCGAAACCGAGTCCACCGACTTTTGTCTTTCTACCGCCACTATAGTAGTAGATGTGGTACTTGGAGAAAGTCCACTGCAAGGAACTCCCTTTCTCCAGCATTTGACCACCAAGCTTCCTAAATAGCAGCGATCTCCACTCCGAGTCGATGTAGCTCTCGTGCAGGCAAGCCAGCTCCTACCGGTTAGTGGAGAGTTCGGACATTCCATTGTTCTTTGTTCGTGGTTAATGAAAGTTTCGGAATACTACCTTATCGCGGTTGCGATATCCACATACCGCTGATGGGTCTGCCATTTTAGGTAGGTATAGTCATATTCAGCCGCTCGCTTCGAGACAGACACTGTTTCAGCCTGGGGAACCTGGGGAACAGTTGCTTAGATTCTCAACTGCTAGCTTAGCTGCTCCATGAAAGTTTGAGAGAACCGAAGCTAGATTTGACGCTTCTTCCAGATAACTCCGCTCCGCTAAGTTATAAAAGCGATTCATCAATATAGACGGCATTATAACTGATGAGATCCTCCTTCTAGCAAGGACGAAAAAGAAAAAAGGATGCTAAAATTTTTGAAAAACGCAAGACTTTATAATCAAATGTAATATTATTTTTCTAGTTTTAGATCAGACACTGGCATTCAATGATGAAGTGCCTTATATAAAATACTAGCTGACCCGACAAACTTCGTATTGCCACAAATTAACCTGTGTTGTACATAAATCATGAATCTCGGATGATCTTTGTCACAATCTCGAGTTTTGCAAGCCCCCCAGTGGGCGGCGCTTCCGACGACGGGTCACCGGAAACACTCGCGACCGTCTCGTCCTGAATGATCTAGTGTTACTATAGATAGTTTTTGTGGTCTTGTATTGACTAATGTTTTATGGAAGAGTCTCGAATTTCTCGAGTTCGATTAGTTTTTGAGTTTCGCAAAAATTTCTGTTTTATTTGTATGAGAGTCCATATCCCCGTACCACAGGGGTGAGAGGTCTCTAACTATCGTAAAATAAATTCAAGACTCCAAAATCTCCCACATGCCAAATTTGGTTCCATTTGCTTGATTAGTTCTCAAGTTATAAGGAAATTTGAATTTCATTTGTATGGGAGCTCCCCTCTTAAAAGGGGAAGGGGTCGTAATTCACCATAGAAAAAATTTCTGCCATCTAAAACTCCCACATGCCAAATTTGGTTCCATTTGATTGATTAGTTCTCGAGATAAGAGGAAATTTGCATTTCATTTGTATGGAAGCCCACCCTCTTAAAGGGGAGATGGGCCATAACTCGCTTTCTAAAGAAGAGAGGGGTCTCAATTCACCATAGAAAAAAATCTTGCGTCCAAAACCACTTACATGTCAAATTTGGTTCCATTTGCTTGATCAGTTTTCGAGTTATGAGGAAATTTGTTTTTCATTTGTATAGGAGCCCCCCCCCCCCCTCTTAAAGTGGGGAAATCCATAGAAAATATACCATAGAAAAAATTTTTGTCTCCAAAAACACCCACATGCCAAATTTGGTTCCATTTGCTTAATTACTTCTCGAGTTATGAGGAAAATTGTGTTTCTTTGGTACAGGAGCCCCTCCTCTTAAAGTGAGGTGGGGTCCTAATTTACTATAGAAAATATTCTTGCCCTCGAAAACCTTCACATGCCAAATTTGGTTCCATTTGCTTGATTAGTTCTCGAGTTATGAGGAAATTTGTGTTTCATTTGTATGGGAGCCCCCCCGCTTAGTGGGGGGAGGAGTTTCTAACCATCACTAAAACCTTTACTGGCCCCAAAAAACCTCTACATGCATATTTTTATGCCGATTGGTTCAGTAGTTTTCGATTCTATAAGGAACATACGGACAGACAGACAGACAGACAGACAGACAGAAATCCTTCTTTATAGGTATAGATAATAATAATAATATTGTTTTATTTTCTCTAATTTTCAGTTTCCATTCAAATGCGCGACTGGGCCCGATTGCGAAGAAAAACCTTTCGGAATCCCCTGAAGAAGAAGAAGAAGAATCCTCCCGTTCGCCCAAATCGCCACCGGTGATCAAAACGAAAACCGGTCTGTGGAAGGTGAGTGATAACAATGTTCCAACCAGCAGCAGTAGCAGTAGCAGTGCAAATAGTAGTAAGAGCGCCTCTCCCGCGACGTCCGGCAATTCATCTCCGGCTAACTACAGCCACACCAACGGTACCAGCGGGGGCCCGTTGGCGTCCGGTTATCAAACCAATGGCAATGGCAATGGCCGTCAGTCGACGAACGGCTTCAACAGTTACAGCAACGGCTACAGCCGGGGAGGCAACGACGTCGTAAATCAGCTGCAAAAGTTTTCGCACCGTGGTTACGGTGCCCCGGTACGTAGCTGGAACGGTCAACAGACCAACATGGAGCGCGAACTGCTTAACGAACGGCGCGAAGAACGCAAACGACAGGTTGAAGACGACCGCGAAACGGAAATGGACAGAGGTCGCATAAAGAAAGTAAAAACGAATTTCTACCAGCGTGACCAGCAGCAACAACAGCAGCAGCGTGTTGGTCCACTGCAAAATCCGTTCCAAAACTATCAAAGTCAGCTGATGAACGGTACAGGCGGCGGAGGAGTTAACAATAGGAATAAGTGGAACAATCACTCCAACGGCTTCGGTGGCGGTGGTGGTGGGAACAAATACGGAGGTCAGCACTATCAGCACAGAAACAACTACCACAACAACTACCAAAATGGGCGCAACTCTCAGTCCGGGGGGTTTCGAAACGGTGGGCGTCACGGTCGCAATGGGTTTTATAATAAGTCGAATCATCACCATCAGCGTGATAATGGCAGTGGCAATGGCTTTCATAGCCGATAGGCGGCTACTACTAGAACGACGACGACAACGACGAAAGGCGTGTGGATCGACGTTGTTGCAGGACGCTGCCGCACTAGACTAGACAAAACAAAACAAAACAAACAAAAATGCATATTTCCGTTTCAGCTGAGAACGGAAAAGAAGATGCTAAAAGAACACAACGCGAGAGAGTATAGATTGATTCGATTAATCAAATTTTACTTTTAGTCATAGTTCCTTTCCCCTCCGACTGCTGCTACCTAATTATGTTTTGTTGTATAAATGTGTAATTAAGCGAGAGCCTTTGAAAAGGGGAACCAAACGCGAGTGATTTTTCTCTGTTGACGACGAATGCAACGCTATCCTTGTCCCAAGTTCCGACATAAATCCACCACCAGAGAACGCATTTTTTCTACACTTGCTCTAGTACCTAGTAGTAATCACAGCACAGATTGAGTTGTTTCTTATCGCTTTCACTTTCTCTCTCTCTCTAGAGTTGATCCACTTTTTGCCTTTATCTTTTTAATGTTCAAGGGAATCCAATGATTAAAACAAGGCGAATTTGTACATAGACTAGAATCAATAATTCCTTTTATTTGGAACCAGAAGGGATTAAGAAACCAACGCTAAACAGATGTACATACGTCGAATAACTTACACGCAGAGAAGGAAAGTAAGAAAATACCTCTTAAAACAAGCTATTTTGGAGCAAACAAAATAAAGAGAAGTACATTTATACCTGCAACTGCTGAAACAGTTTAATAAAAGTAGACTAAATATTAGCAATTATAACGTCATATATCGTACGCATACCTACAAGATTAACCGAAGTAGCAAGTAATCGAAATTTTCGCGATGCGCGACGCTAGGGGTTCTTTCTACTGGGGAATGGTAACCGTGTTGAACCATCATTATTAGTTTTGTTTTTTTTTATGTCAATCAACATCAACGCTTAAACTAAGTCATAATGCGTTCTTCTTTTTTTTCGGTTAGCGCGTGATTCGAAATTGTCAAAGTTCCTTAAACATAACGGAACAGATGTCTTTATTTTTCTTAGTTTTTATTTTCTCGCAAAACATTTATCAGCAGCAAATTGGAACAAAAATGTAAGGAATAAAAAGTGATTCATTTGAAAAAAAGAAAGAATTCGAAAGATTTACTGGATTCACGCATATAACAGTGCATTGACGTAAAAGAAAAACTATGTCCAACCACTAACAGCAACAACAACAAGATTAATTTTATACACAACGTAGGATATACACATTGAGAACGCCAGTAATCAATCGAAAGTTTAAAGTGAACACGTACGTTATTGGCTGCTTAAGAGGAAAACAAATAAAAACAAAACTGCAAAATAACACAAACACCCGTGGGACACACAGTGATTTGCCAACGATTATTGCGTAGAACGAAGAAGGACGCGCAAAGCCTGGCTGGAATGCGTCTTTCGCGACTTGACTTGAGCGTGGGTGGGAAGGAAAACAGAGGAAAGAAACTAGTTACTGTAAATAGACTATCTAATAAATTATATATTACCTTCATTGTCATGAAATAAAGAGAGAAAACAAAAACTAAGCGCTAAAACTGATAAACCGTACACAGTGGGTAACAAAGGCAAACCTTGCTGGAAAGCTGCAAGAGCAAACGGCAGAAAAAAAACAATTGAATGTAAATTATTACGTAAGTTGATTAATAAAGTATATATAAGTTAGTTATCATACTGAGAAAAACGAGTTGAGTGAAAAAAGAACTAAATTCTTCGAATTCAATTGTGTTCACCCGATAACTTCAAAAAGTTTTTCCTCAAACAAACTTTTGGTAAAAAGTAATCGCAGCAACCATCGGTGTTGGACGTAAACGTTTTCACGTCCGCTAATTTCTGTGAGATGAATATTTTTCTAATCGGTCTTTTATACTAATTGGTGCTTCCGGACCTATAGCCGATCTGAAGACACATCGTAACGATCACTGTAGCAACAGTATCGATCAGGTTGTCGAACTTTTGCGACGTTGGCTGGCGCAACTAATGGATCATAGCCCACTGCACGCGCTTGCATTGTATTGAGGACAAATGGCACACACCGGACCACTACTACACCCCTCTGCTACTTGGCAATGGAAATAAAGTTAATGAAGGTAAGATCGGTAAGATCATTCTTTTATAATCGTTGATTATAAATATAAATTATAGTCTGCTTGGAAATCCGCTCACATGTTTCCAGTTCATAAGAAGGGGAACAAAAGAAACATAAACAACTACAGAGGGATCTCTGCCTTATGTGCATTATTGAAACTCTTCGATCTCATTGTGATCGTGCCAATTTCCTCGTTCGTCCAGCTGGCTACATCGCTGGCGATCAACACGGATTCATGCCCAAGCGCTTAATGTCTACCAATCTACTAACGCTCATTACGAACGTAACGGATTGCTTTGACGACCGATCCCAGAAAGACGTTATCTACACTGACCTCTCCGCCCCTTTCGACAAGCTTAATCATCAAATCGTCGCTGCAAAACTGAACAAACTGGGCATTGGAGGGCCGCTGCTTCAGTGGTTTAAATCGTATCTGTCGAATCGTCCTAACAACGTGTCTATCAATGGCTTCACCTCACCTGCTTTCACCGCTTTTTCGGGAGTCCCACAAGGTAGCCATCTCGGACCGTTGCTCTTTCTTATTTATTTCAATGACGTCAACTTAATGCTCAAAGGTCCTCGGCTTGTGTTCGCCGATGACCTGAGACTGCTTGCGAAAGTTAACGATTCATCGGACACTCGCACTCCAGGAGCAACTGTTGATATTCGCTTTCTCGAGAAAGCTGAATCCTACAATATTCGATTACCGATTATCAAGCGTACCCTTACGCCGTGTAGATTACGTCAAGGATCTTGGAGTACTGCTGGACTCTAAATTGACAGCATGTTTCATTCGTTGTCGACAAGGCCTGCAGAAACCTGGGATTCGTTATGCGTATCGCCAAACACTTCAACAATATTTATTGTTTGAAATCACTCTTCTGTGCGTTGGTTCGCTTCAACCTCGAGTATTGCACACCCGTATGGAGCCCGTATTACCAAAACGGTGTCAGTCGAATAGAGTCGGTGCAACGGAGGTTCCTCCGCTTTGCCCTCCGTAGGTTACCATGAAATGATCCCAAGCTACGAACAGCGCTGCAAGTTAATCAACTTGGACACCCTGCAAACACGTCGGGACATAACTAGAGCCGTCTTCATATCAAATGTTCTGACATCTTACAATAAACAATATTACGCTGCCGGTCAGCAGGAGATGGATTGTATCCCCATTCATTACCATCATCAAAAGAAACAGTTTAGATTCCTTTGCACTTCACTCGGTCCGTGGTTTGTTGCCAATAGAGCGTATCAACAGTTGTAAGTTAGCTTGGATGTGATCAAGCCATCTTGTTCACGTTGGGCCTCTGTATCGTTTTGTATCAAGAGTTTGCCTCCAATGCATGTCTTCCCGAGCTTCTCATAGCCAATTTGTTGAGCGTCTCGACACTCGCCAGTCGGCTTAACCAGGTTTAGCCATCTATAGCACGCTAGGTCCCTCTATTCTTGATGCCTGTGGGTTTATTGAAGACAACAGATTTTGCTGCACATTCGCCCAACTGGTCCTCTGTAACCTACCGACTTTGGCCAGGTGTACGATGGTAATCTATCCAGGTCGAGCCTGCAGCTCATGAACCACGAGCCAGCCACACCTGCACCATTCTCCGGTTTCCGTTTATACTTCACCAAAAATAGTCCGCAACATCATTCGTTCGAATACGGCAAGTCACGTATGTCTTCCATAAGCAAAGTTACAGTCTCAAGTCCGATCTACGGACTACTGGTTTGATTAGCATTTTGTTGTATATCGTCAGCCTTGTGCGGCGGTGTATGCTCCTTGATCGAAGCATCTTACGGAGGGAAAAGCAGGCTTGATTTGCAGCTTGAATGCGTCGTTGAATCTCCTTACTCATATTTTCGTCAGCAGTGTCCAGAGATCCCAAATATGCGAACTCATCAACCACTTCCAGTTCATCGCCGTCAATAGCTACTGTCCGTGTAAGGCGAGTTTGTTCCCGAAACGCGCACTTAGCAAATCACTGGCTGTTCTCGTTCAACTGTATCGTATGCAGCCTTGAAATCCACGAAAATATTATGCGTGGGCCCGTTGTACTCTCGACATTTCTGGCGGATTTGTCGAAGAGTAAAAATTTGATCCATAACAACACGGGCCCCCATAAAGCATGCCTGATACTGTCCTACGAATTCTCTTGCTATTGGGGATAGACGACGCAACAAAATCTGGGAGACGGTAATTACAGCAATCTAGCCGGTCGCCTTTTTTGTATATGGGACAGGCTACACCTTCCATCCACTCCTCCGGTAGTTTCTCCTCCTCCCAAATCCTAGGAATTATCCAATGAAGTGCCGTTGCTAATGGTGCTTGCCAATGGGTTCTGTCGGAAGTCGATAGTTTTGACACATGTATTGCCAGGGCCGCCGCTAGTCCATTTGTCGCTCTACGTAAACCCTTAAAATGGCGCCCCAAAATTTAGTCGTAAAGTGGAGAGAACTTCTTGATACGGTACGAGCGACCTTGGCACTTCCTCCAAAAGCGCCGCGAATACAGAGTTCTCACGCATCATTAGTTCGTTGACTTCAAAGCCACATATGATACCATCGACCAAAAAGAGCTATGGAAAGTCATCGACGAGTGTAGCTTCCGCAGAAAGCTCATCAAACTGAATCAATCTACGATGGACGGTACACGGTGCAGTGTTCGGATCTCGGGTAGATTGTCGAGTGCATTCGAATCACACAGAGGACTTCACCAAGGTGATGGTCTCTCATGGCTGCTGTACAGCATAGAGGTAGAATCGAGGCCGTCCGACGCCGCTTGGGCAGTAATGTAACTATCGACGACGATGAGTTAGAGATAGTCGATGAATCTGTCTACCTTGGCAGAAATTACACCAGCCGTTAGATTCGACGGCGTATCACAGCCTCTTAATCTGTGGGCGTATTATTAGCGGAAGTAATGCTTACTATGGGCTTCACAATCACTACGATGGCGATAAATTTTGTACAACAAACGGATATCACCATTGGCGACGGCGATTTCCCCTTGTTCGGCTAGGGAGTTAGTCCAAGCTCTCTTGTCATGCCCACGAGCACTTTTAACAGCCCTCTCCAGTTTGGCGTATCGTTGACGGGCAGCTGTCTTAGCCGATCTGGTTCGCGCTCGCTCAATGCCGGCTTTCGTCTCTCTCCACAAAGGCGTTCGACAAAGGCCCTTTTCCCCTCAGGGTTCTCCAATCGGCGGACGTCGTAGCGGCACCCAACTTTCTCCTCCCGTCGTTGGACACGTGCGACGTGCAAACGTCGGATGCGATGTCAGCGCAGCGTTTGTTGCGTACATCAAGAAGGCTCCTTCGCCATTGTCGGCTGATGCAGATGTGGTCCATTTGGTTTTCTGTTCGGCCATCGCAGGAAACCCACGTGACTTTATGTACTGGTCTATGGGGGAAGAGCGATCCACCAATGACCATGTTGTTATTACTACAGAATTCTGTAAACAGCTCCCCATTTTCGCTCATATCTCCTTGGCCATGGCGTCCCATAACGCGTTCAAGCTCCGCGTTGTTTGAGCCAATCTTCGCGTTGAAGTCGCCCATGTGGATTTGGATGTCCCCTGTTGGGAAGCCATCCCACCAACCGTTAAATGACAGCACCGAAGCTACCAGTGGGACTCTTCACTTGACAGCCGTCAACGTGACAGATGCTACCGCGGCTCTCGGTGTGCGATCATTCTTATCCGGTGACGGCCATCATCTTTTATCATTCTTATTGCGATAGCAGCAGCTCGCGGAGCACATTTTATTTGTGTAATTTGTCCTTAGAAATATATCATGTTTTATCGTTAACCGCGAGTTGCCACTATACCGAAACGCCCTATCGCAACATTCCCCTTCGGGATCTTCTCAACTACGTTGTTCAGCTGGCTGTAAAAACCCTGTTTCTCTTGCAGGTCGGCAGCATCTGTTAGCGCATAGCACTGGATAACTGTAAGGTTTCTAACACGTGTTCTGAATCTGGCAACGATTATTCGCTCATTTATCGGTTCCCACTTCATCAGAGCCGCAAGTACCCCAGGACTCAGTAGGAATCCAACTCCTCTTTCTCGAGTGACATTTTCACCTATGCCAGAGTAGAGCAAGACTTGTCCGGATGATGTTTTGTGTTCGCCAGTACCCGGCCAGCGGACATCGCTCAGCCCCAGGATCTCAAGCTTCAGGCGGCTAGCTTCCCTAGCAACTTGAGCCAATTTGCCCTGCTGGGCAAGAGTCAGTATATTGCATGTTCCGATTCGTGTCCGTGTTTTCATGCTAAATGTCGTTGCCAATAATCCAGAGAGATATCTTCTTCCATTTTCATCCTCCCGTCGTTGGATACGTATCTCATAGAATCAAAGCCTACTTTTACCTTGACAAAGGTAAGATTATATTTTGCGAAATGTTTGTCGCATGTCTGTATAAAATCTGTAGTCAAAAACATGTCTGTATCAGAACATGGAAAGTGTATAATACAGATTTGTCTGTATATCTGGCATCCCTGCTTGTGCACGTGTAGGCATAAAATAGACCCTACAGTGGTTCATAGCCTCTTATTCAGCAACTCCTATTCCTACCTCCTCGTGGTACCAGCCGGGATACGAGCAACTTTGATGGAAATCGGGTAACCAACCCCGGTGGAAGCCAAGGTCGCATGCTGACAGGAAAGGAGGGCTTTTTCGAGCTTCGTTGGCCCTCCGGCGTAACAGGGGGCTAGTGTAGCAGGCTTTGCAAGCCGTCACCACGACAAATACAAAAGCATGGAACGAAGAACAAGGAAATTCTTACTGGAACAATCGGAATAGACCCACGTGACGAAAAAGGACTATGGATTGGAAACTCGGGACGTGGAGCTGCTAATCTCTCAACTTGCAAGGGAGCACTCGAGTGTTCTCCGGCATATTGAAGAGTCGCAAGTTCGACGTCGTAGCGCTGCAGGGGGTGTGCTGGAAGAGCTCAACGGTACGTACGTTCAGCGATGGACATACCATCTACCAGAGCTGCGGCAACACACACGAGCTGGGTACAGCTTTCATAGTGATGGGCGAGATGCGGAAACGGGTGATTGGGTCGTGGCCAATCAATCCTCGAATGTGCAGGGTCGATTCTTCAATATAAGCATCATCAACGTGCACAGCCCTCACCTCAGAAGTACCGATGACGACAAGGATGAATTCTACACGCAGTTGAAGAGTGAATACGACCGCTGCCCAAAACATGATATCAAGATCGTCATCGGGGATTTCAATGCTCAGGTCGGCCAGGAGGAGGAATACAAACCGGTGATTGGAAGGTTCAGCGCACACTAGCGGACCAATGAAATGGGCCTAAGACTTATCGACTTTGCCGCCTCCAAGAATATGGTCGTTCGTAGTACCTTCTTCCAGCACAGAATTCATCACAAGTACACCTGGAGGTCACCAAATCAGACAGAATCACAGATCGACCACGTTTTGATCGACAGTCGGCACTTCTCAGACATTATCGACGTCAGATCCTATCGAAGCGAAGCGCTAACGTTGACTCGGACCACTACCTAGTGATGGTTAAGATGCGCCCAAGACTCTCCATTGTGAACAACATTCGGTACCGACGCCAGCCTCGGTTAGATCTCGCGCGGCTGAAGCAGCCAGACGTCGCCGCAAATTACGCGCATTCACTCGAAGCTGCACTGCCGGAAGAGGACGAGCTGGACGAAGCCCCTCTCGAGAACTGTTGGAGCACTATCGAAACAGGCATCAGCAGTGTAGCGGAGAGCTCCATCGGGCATGTGGCCCGGAATCAGCGGAACGATTGGTTTGACGAATGTAGGAGGGTGATGGATGAGGAGAACGCTGCGCGGGCGGCCAAGATCCGCAGTGCCACGCGTCAGAACGTGGAAAGCCACAAATAGAAGAAGATGCAGCGAAACCAAATTTTTCGGGAGAAAAAGCGCTACCTGGAAGAGCAGGAATATGCAGAGTTGGAGCGGCTGCATCGCTCTCAAGAAACGCGAAAGTTCTACCAGAAACTGAACGCATCTCGCAAAGGTTTTGTGCTGGCCGTTTATCTATACCGACTAATTGTTAGAATTTGGGATATGGAACAGCTACCGGAGGAGTGGAAAGAAGGGGTTATCTGCCCGATCTATAAAAAGGGTGACAAGTTGGACTGTGAGAACTATCGAGCGATCACCGTTCTCAATGCCGCCTATAAAGTGCTGTCCCAAATCATTTTCCGCCGTCTATCACCAATTGCGAGTAGATTTGTGAGAACTTATCAAGCCGGCTTCGTCGAAGGTCGGTCTACAACGGATCAAATATTTACACTGCGGCAAATCCTTCAAAAGGGCCGTGAATACAGAGTTCCCAAGCATCATTTACATGGGAAAACTTCAACAACAGGCTTTGTCTTAGGACGGCAAGCCACCTAAGTAAGTAAGTATGTCCACGCACGTTCTGGTAGTAAATTAGCTCAATTCAGTTGCGGATCAAACTCAGAGCTGGAAACCCATTTGACTTGCCTGACCGGCGGGACAGGAACGATAATTTTTCGCTGGCAGGATTCCCGCTACTATAATACCACAGTCATTGCATTCCGGTAAGGAATTCGATGCCAATAACGGTAAACAGTCGCACAGTTGTGTACTACGTCAAGAAGGCTGGATTGATGGATTAGTTCGATGGTGGAGCGTTTTCTATGCGAGATTTCATAGTCAAGTAGGTATCAATTCTTTCAACAAATTTAAAACATTTCTTTTGACCCTAATTTGCTTCTTTTTTATTTTGGCCTACAAGCATACAAACACGGTTGCAATATCTTATATGAGGCTTTGAACATTTCAATGTCAAATTTGTCGCACTACTTTGCAAACAGTAACTATTCTACTAGAACCTACCTAATAATGCCTAAGAGCCATACCATAGTTGAAATAAATAACCCACAGGTTCAGTTGCGTTAATTTAAAACTACAGATAATTTAGAGGAAAACTCACATGTGTGATGACATGATTTGATTGCCTGTGGCGAAAAACCTGTGTATCGGAATGTGCAGGACTAGATAAGTTGGGAAAGAATGCATAAATATTAAAAATGCCATGGAATTCTGAGCACAAAAAACCTTTACCCATACCGGCAGACAAAAAACACTACAATTGTACGAGTATTCTACTATCACTTCTTAGCTCTCACCAGAATTAACGTCACGAAACGAGCGATCTTCTCATATGTCATGAACATAAGCGCTGCCGTCAGTACCGTCTGCAATAACTTCGCTTCCAGGCCACGGAACAAACCGGCAGCTCCCTGCTTTTTGAGGATAATCAATAGCAACTGAATCATATCCGTATCCGGAGGAACATCCATATTTTTATCCGTATTACCATGCCGCAATTTGGTTTGTATCAGCTGCAACGGGTAGGTGAGCACAGTGGCTATCGCTTTGGCCACCGCTCCCATAGCGAAGTACGAAGCACTGGAGGCTAACTTCACATCCGGGACCAGCCGACGCTTCAGCGATTCGTACACCATAAACTGAATGGCAGGATTAATCACCAGCAGCAAGGACGGAACCGAACCGGCCCACAAACCTTTGACTCCTTCCGTACGCCAAATGTAAATCAATCCGTCCAGCAAATTATCGTAATGCATCGTGTTGTCCTTAACGCGATGGTTCAAGCCCTTCATTTTTAGCCGCGTATTTACCACCCAGAAGGGGGTTGTCATGAACACATTGACGACACCGGCCAGCGAGCCGAGCACCAGATCAGCCAGTGCCGATTGACTGCCTCCGTTGGCAGCACCCCGGATCGCCTTAAGACTGTGAAACGTGTAAAAGTAGACGAAGTTTGAGATGCACAGACTCTGCAGCACCGGGCCGATGCCACGGTACAACGTTTGGAAGCCCTCTTCCGCTACCAGCTGCTTCAGGATAGCCCAGGTGCTTTGCGCCTTTCGCCGTTCCGGCGCTTCCACTGTAACGAAAACAAATTTAGTTAAATGTTATTATCTAAGTCTAAGGCTATATAATAAAACTAGTCATAAAAAGGTATTTCCACACATTCGGCAGCCTATTTTTATGGTTCAGCTATCTTTAGAAGATTAGCACGCGATGTCTAGCAAAGTCTAGCAAGTGATGTTATCGATAAAGGGTTGATTAAAAATCTACACATGAACAAATGACTTGTCCATGTAAAGTTGCAATGAATGCAAATATAGTCATAACCAGAGAAGATAATCAGATTTGTGCCTTTAACAGTGTTAATCCTGCATAAATGCACTCGACTGTTCATGTGATAATACTTACACTGCAGTCTGGAGCGCACGGTATCCAGCGGATAAAAGGCCGACATAGCAACCACACTTCCCTGAAATGAATAAAGAGCAATAAATTACCTACGCCATTGTCCCATTTAGCAGTTCATGCATACCGTTGCTCCTGAAGCTGCATGCACCCAGGAAAGGTAGCTGAACACATCGTTCAACGGTTTCGATTGAGCCATCGTTTTGCGGTCAGCTTTGCAATCACCAATTCGTAAACAAATTTGGTAAATCTACGCTTTTCTTGGTGAAATGTGCGAAAGAATGGTCTGCCTGCCACTCGCCGGACTCTCGTTGGACTTAACCACTGGCGTGGCGATCAAAGCCACTTCAGAAGTGCTTTATCACTGCTCAATCGGTCAAGTTTTCTAGTTTTGCACACAAGTGTATGGAGTGATTAGTCGTGTACTGTTTTTTATACCTTTTAGCAATTAAATACGCATACATACGTCCGAATTAACCAGCAAATTGAAATTGAATGAGATTGGAAATAAGCCACTGCAAATAGTAATTAATTTATGCCCGTCTTTAAAACAAACACTCCGTACACAGAATCACAGCTAGAATCGCATGAACTACTTTCTAGCTTTTTAATATAACAAATTATATCAATATTGTATTCGAACTTTACGAAAAACAGAACGACCGACCCGACCGACCAAAGACGACGCAGGCGACCGATGAAACATGGAAAATGATCAAAAGAATAACAAAAATTTGACATATTTACATAAACCCGAACGTTACAGCCGTTAGCATTATCCTATACACTCAAAATAATTATCACGTCGAAATTATACGTGAATCCGTGAATCACATTATAATAGTTTTGCGGGCATAACTGAATCAACTGCATCAGAGCCAGACAGAAGCTGGAAGCAAGGCTGGAAGGGCAGTGATTGCATGGCAAATTAGGATGTTGTATCGAAATATCGTTCAACGAGTCGCCTGTCAGCAAGAGTAGCCGAGTGTCACAGAAACTGCAGCTTGGCTTACAACTTCTAGAGGAGCAAAAAAAAAATTCAAAAAGAAGTGTACAGCCACATCCCTGGCACGAACGTCTTTCTCATACATTTTCATTGAAGCCGTTTGAGCCAGGCTTGCTGGCTCGATTTTACGTCAAATTTGACAGCATCTGTAAGAATTACGCAATCATACGGTTTTATGCTTCAGAAAATTTGTTGCATGTGGGATGTAGATAGTGAAACAAGTTCGTTTTTTCTGTTATCGCTAACGTAAGATAGGAAAAATTCTGACTTTAGATAGTGTAATTTTTTTACGATACACGACAGAGGGGAAACAACACGCTGCATTCGTCATACTGCGCAGCATTAAATACATGCGTTGTCTCGTGTAAATTTTGTTTCAAAATTTGTTGTCTACCTCTATTACCACCACTACCGGAGGCGGCTTCAGCTGACAGCTGTCGTGCCAGGGATGTGTGTACAGCCTGAATTCGTTAATTGGGCCACGACTGCACTCTAGCTGATTCGCTAATTGGGCCGACTGACAGTTGTTAGAAATTTCTAAACTCGAAAATTCCATACAATTTTGACATTCAAGTTGTCACATAGCCCAATTAGCGAACACCCAGTTAACGAACCGCCCAATTAACGAACCGCCCAATTAACGAACCACCAATTAACGAAACTTTGCTGTATACGAATGAAGAGCTATACGTATGCGAAAGCTGGAAGAAGAAGCTAAGTTGAAGGAGATAGAAGAAGAGCAGGATGAAATATGAAAAGCGATTCCTGTAGTAGGAAAAGCGGAGTTAGCGAAAAGAGTAAACACGATCGGATGGAAAACTGGCTCGCCGAAGGCGCTCAAAGAAACAAAATTGAACAGTCGAAGGCATCCGGACCGAAAGTTACCCTAACCAGTTGCAACCGTTAGTAATGTGAATCCAATAAACACTGCGCTTCTATCGACCACAGTTTTTTTTCGATTACAGGAGTTCACTGAATCAGAGTATGCTGTATCTGACACCAACGGTTTATTATAGTTACTATATAAATATAGTTCGGCGGATACAAAAATCGGGAGCCAAATAAACGTCAAAAGCGGAGCCACACGTTTTTCAAAATTCGAATTGTGGGACTAATGTTAATAAACACACTTTATTTTCATAGAGCTAGTCATTTTCAACACCCACTAGCGATTATTTTCCGTAAAAACCTGCACATTTCTCCACAATTTAATTTCAAAATCAGAGTTGCCAATTCGCCTGGTTTTCTATCCGCCGAACTATATATATAGTAACTATACGGTTTATCTGTTTCCGGTGGCAAATTTTACGAGGCTTTAGCTGTAATTACAATGCTTGGAAGCAATTCAAGTGACTGTAAAATATCGTAGTTGTTTTTACCAACCTTTTTTTATACAATAACAAAAACGTAAATAATAAAAAACCGGTTGATGTTGATACTACCTGCGTTTTGCGTTAGCGCGCTACTGGCACCTTTATCTCATTTGCTTTGCGTTGACAAGAGCTAATATTAACATCATTGAGGGCTCAGAAATCGTGCGCACCACCGACTGCCGAAGAGTTAATTTGTGTGAAGAGTATCGATGATATATCTCATTTACGCCAATGCTAACATAAAAGCAAAGCAAAGCCATGGGTATAAACGTCCTTCAGAACTTGAAACTTCAAAGGTTCAAAGGGCAAAGGTTCTATTAATTCTGTAGTGGCACCGCTCAGTCGAGATTCGAACATACGACGACTGGCTTGTTGAGCCAGCATCGTACTCATACCCCGCAGCTAACTGACATGGATGCCTACCAGCTGCTAAGGACCCAAGATTGTGCGCGTAACGCATGGGCCAAAATATCTCTGGCTGGCAAGTGAGTGAACATGTGCAAATATATCACCTCTGTTTTCCAACTCCTATCTCTACCTCCACGTGGTGCCGGCTGGGGTACCGCGCACCTGGTGGTACGCAACATTGGTTGTCGTACGCAGACAGAGAAGGTGGAACACTCGCCGTGTGGTTTCCAGCTACCTAATCATGCAGTTCGGCGCCGGTTTTTTGGAGGGCGTGGCTGCGGGGTCTGGGCACACCGGGAGAGAGTTATTTTCTCTGCTAGCTTAGCACAGAGAGAGAGAGAGAGAGTGACTCTCAATCGGTCTGTTTACACAATCTGCAGTTATGCCCTTTGGCGGTTGGTGCCGAATTGGACGTTTGGGCAAAAATTGAGCCACGGGACCTGATCCTGTCGTGAGAGTCGGCAAATCAGGAGCCCCTAAGTCAAGGTCTAACTCCGTGCCGATGACTGAATGGCTGGAGGGGTGAAAACATACCAGTCGCGAACAGAGTGCTTTGGGCATCTTGCCCCCACTGTGCCATGCGGGGCTCTGGTACGGTCGATCTTTGTTGTCACTTGTGTCTCGTGGCAACAACATAGGAGTCCTGCCCAATTTCCCTTATGGGTTTTACGCCAAGTGCGTTCTGGCCAACATAATTGGCTTCGCTTACAATTTGCTGTCTGATCTGTGTTGGAGATTGTTTGTGCATATACTCCGCTAGTCAAATAGTTAGAGTCGCACAAATAAATCTTCAACACAAACGGGCAGCAAATTTGAATTTATGCGAAAAACTTTTTAATGGCTCTGTCACCATCGCATTGGTTCAGGAGCCATATTTTCGCAAGGGGTACTTTCATTCGACGGATATTGGAAACCAGAATGTCGTGACCGTGTTTAAGATGCCGTTCGCCGAAGACCAAAAACCAAACCGATCGTCTATACATCCATCCAAAAACTGAAGCTTCAACTTTTCAGAGCAATTTAGTTCACCCAGCTCTCTTTATTTTGCGAATTCCCATCCCACTCAAATTCTACCACACACACACTCATCGCGCTTTCGTGTGATCGAATAGTTTCGATTCCGAAGTAACTCAACGCAACCTGCTTCTATTTCTCTCTTATTCTCACCGATATTCAATAAACCCCAAACGCAAGCAAATACATACATGCATATTGAGGGTCATTTTTGCAGATCTAATACGATCATGCTCATCAATCATGGCCATATGTTATATACTACACAAAGCAGAAGAGGGTTATTTTATGCTTTCTAATTTTTATTCTAAGCATCTGGCATATTCTCTACACAGAACTTTGCTGTTTTCAGCAAAACTGGTATGACAAATCCTCGTTTGATGCCTAGGGCATGCATATTGTTGCATAGGTCAATAAGTGCATGCCTTATCTCTGAGTTGACTATTCGAGATATTTGTGCAGTCACAGTAGAACTCGTCGTGAATGATGTCCATAGGTGCTATGTCTACTGTTCTGCATACTTACCACACGATGAACCGTCTCCCAGCGACGATTTCAGAAATGTGGTGAGATATTATCAATTTCCCACCCTTTCGTACGCGATGAATTATAACCGTCGCGGACGAAACCATCGCCGGAATCGTCGCGAGGGCAAATATCGTTTATTTTGTCAAGTAAATCGATGGCTTACGTGCTAGACAAGCATAATATATACTAATAACTTACATACAGCCAAGCAGATTCTTTCTGCGACGATTTCAAGCTATCAAAAAAGTAAGCGGCGCGTTTTGTTACCAAAGAAACGGACAATACTGTCAATCTAATGGGCTTCCGCTCATTGTAGGCAGTGATGCCAATGCCCATCACATCATTTGGGGCAGCTCGGATATCAATCTGAGAGGCTCTGATTTGAAGGAATATTTAAGTAGTACCAATCTGGGAATACTCAACATTGGCAATTGTCCAACTTTCATACGAGCTGGTAGAGAGGAAGTGTTAGATATTACACTCTGCTCTAACAGGATCAGTCATGAGTTGGCACAATGGCATGTTTCAAATGAGACACCAATATCTGATCATTGCTTTATATATTTTGATTATTTGGGTGTCGCCTTGAACGCTGCAACATTTCGCAATCCGAGATTTTTCGACTGGAACTCTTTGAGGAGGAACTGGCGACGAAATTTCAAGGATTCGAACCGACGATTGAGTCATCGATCGACTTGGATGTGGCTGTAGATGTCACAATATCTTTTATTGCGGAAGCTTTTGAAGTATCCTGCCCGCTAAAAACTATTAAAACGGCTAGAGGAACACCATGGCGGAACTCTCATCTCGCGGAACTAAAGAAACGATGCGGGAGAGCCTGGAATAGACGTCGGAGGGATGGCGTGGAGCCTTTCAAGCAGGCCCTGAAAGCCTATGCAAAGGCTCTACGATCTTCAGCACGCACGAGCTGGCACAGTTTCTGCAGCAACGTTTCCAGTTTCGGAGAGGCAAGTCGACTTAATAAAATACTGTCAAAATCGAAAGATTATCAGGTTAATAACATTCGAAGTTCGAGCGGCGAATACTGTTCGAATGACAAAGAAATCTTGGAATGTCTCTTTTATAGGCTGTGTGGAAGCTGAAATTCGAAACAATCCAGAAATTGTTTTAGGCTTAGACTAAAGATGGACGCGCGACATACGGGCAAGCAAAAAGTTTTAGACCAATCAGTCTAACGTCTTTCTTGCTTAAATCACTTGAGCGGATTGTTGATCACCACATCCGCGAAACAAGCTTAGTAGAAGTTCCTCTTAATTCAGCACAACATGTTTATCAAAGTGGCAAGTCTACAACCACTTTATTACATGATGTGGTGGATAAAATTGAGGTTGCTTTTTCACAAAAGGAATCTTGCTTAGGAACTTTTTTGGATATTGAAGGCGCGTTTGATAACGTATCTTTCGCTTCCATTTTGGAGGCTGCACGTTATCATAATGTGCCTTCAATAATCATAAAGTGGATAGAATAAATGCTTAGTAACCGATTGCTTTTTTCGTCCTTACGGCAAGCAAGCATTTGGAAGAAAAGTGTTTGTGGATGTCCACAAGGTGGCGTTCTCTCTCCTCTTTTATGGAACCTTGTGGCGGACGGCCTATTGAGGAAACTCAATGGTCTAGGCTATCCGTCATATGGTTTTGCGGATGACTATCCCATCCTAGTAGTTGGAAAGTGCATAAGCACATTATTTGACTTAATGCAGCAGGCACTACGCGTCGTGGAAACGTGATGCCAAGAAACTGCACTTTCGGTAAATCCGAGCAAAACATCTATCGTCTTATTTTCAAGACGTAGAAATACCAATGGAGCTCGCGCTCTGCGCTTTTACGATTCGGATGTTGATGTTGTGAACGAAATGAAGTACGTGGGGTTGATTCTCAACTCCAAGCTTGACTGGTCCACAAATATTGATTTCCGAATTAAAAAAGCGTGCATGGTCTTTGGGCAAGCCAGCTTACTGTCAGCTACTAAGGGCCAAATAATGTGCGCGTAACGCATGGGCCAAAATATCTCCATAAAGGGCAGAACAGAATGCTGCATCAACGCGTCCGTTATCGTTTTTTTTTTTTTTTTTGTATGCCAGAAGGGCATTGGGTTAAAAGGCCACTGCGACAGTCTTCAGTCCGTTATCGTTATTCTGACAGTTTTCCCATGGGGATGGGGTTTACTGTCCAATTGACGCTGACGGATGCGTTGACGCAGCCTTGGGCGCAGCATTCTGTTTGACCCTAGTTTGCACACGCCCTTTCGTTATTTCATTCAAGAAATAACTAAACTCAAACTCTAACATGTGTAACGAGTGTAACAGATAAAAAGTATAAAAAAGTTAGAGTGACTATATACAGAGTGGCGACAATGTCAAAATTGGAATGATAATTATCTGTCAGTGTCATTCCAATCGAGCAGACAACCTATCCAACGCGTATGCAGGAAAGAGAAAGAAAAACCCAGGATAAACCGCATTGCATACATTTGGGATGACTTGGCGCCACTCTGTATATAGTCACTCTAAAAAAAGTGTCATTGACACTTGACGGTTGACGCACTGAGACACCGCACGGTACAGTAATGTTTGAATTTTTTGCTGTAAAACAAAAGTATTGGTATCTCTATAGGTTAATAATTCGAAATGTGCTATGTTTGAAATCCAGTAAAAACTCTATATGCTTATTTATTTATTTATTTATTGTTAAAATATTCTACTCTTTACTAAGCAAATTTACGTAAAATTTAACAATATTGCCTTTGTCTTTCCTGCTTGAAAATCGAGCGGTCACCGTACTTATTTTGACAGCAGCTTATTTTCTTTTCGAAATGTGATCGTTGTTTTGAATCGTGCAGGGTGCAGTAGAACATATTGTTTGGCTAAATTGTACTCTAAAAATGATAAAACTTTCGCTAAACGGAGTACTTTTAAGCGCAGCCACCAAAAACACACATCCTTTTTGTGCCGCAAGATGGTTTTGCTCTAGTGGTGCTTCTTCGCATACCTCATTTTTATCTTACGGTAAGTATCGTACGGAAACCAAGGGTACCGTAATCTGATGACTGTGTACCCCGTAGATAAAGATCCGGCTCCCGCATTTATTCGGAAAGATGTGCAAAAACTTCTTCGCTCGATGACTCGTCTGGAGTTGGACAAAATTTTCCGCAAACGTGCGGTTAGGGACAACTCGATCGAGTATCGGTTCATGACGGACGAACAACTGCGGCAGGAGGTGAAGAAATCGATTGGCCGTGCTGAGAAGTTGCTCCAGATGCCACCCATCGTCGCCGTAATGAAGGACAATCCGAAAGTGATATCGCGTGACCCGGCTTTGACGGGGTTTTCAGACACAAAAATGGTATTCACTGATATTACCTTCGGGGTGCCCAATGATAAGCGAACAATAGTCGAACGTCTCACGGACGGGACGCTGCAAGAGGTTTCGTACGAGACTAAAAAGCGTCTGAATCAAATTTATTTCCCGTTGGAAGGGCGCAAAATCCGAACACCGCAAATGTTCGAGGGTACACAATTGAAAAAGATTTTGGATTCTGGCGAATACGAGTTCGTACTGAACAGGGCGTGTGTACAGTATGAACCCTTTGAAAAGGAATATCACGATGTAACGGGTACCGTGTATCAACATGTGAACGACAACAAGTCATTCGATGTGCTGCGATCTACGCGGCATTTTGGACCGATGTGCTTTTTCCTAGCGTGGCATCGCTTGGTGGACGATTTGCTGTTGGATATGATCAAACGGGATTACCTGAGGAATGCCACTGAGCTGGTTTTCCTCTACTGCACACTTCACGGCGTTTCAGTCAATACGGAGGGCTCGGAACAATTGCAGCAGTACATTCTCAATACGGAAGCACCGATAATTGAGTCTGCAGAGCGAACGGCTCAAGAGTTTGAGCAGAACGAGAAGTTTTTATCATTTGTAGAGCAGTTTGTACTGGAACATTGCATTAAGAAAGTTCAACTCAATTTGGCGATTGCTGCCTACCGAGAGATGGCCAACGAGCGGCTGAAGCTTGCTGAAGGGATTCGGAAAATGCATGGTGAAAGATAAAGTTTGAAATGTTTGCAACTTTAGGCTTTAATAAAACAAACTAGTAGAACGGATGATTGAAAACGGTTTTTGATTCGTTATGTAACGATAGGTTTAGGGATGGTTATTTTTGGTTTCAACCTGGAGGCCATCCGAGTTGGCGACCTCCGATTACGTGAAGGTGCAGATGGAACACAGACTGACAACCATGTTCTCCGTTGTTAACCACCAGGCGGAATCCTTGAGGAGCTTTATCTTTACCCAGCTGTCCCGCGACATGCATTAGATGGCCGAAGGTTGTTATGTCAGCTGCGGTTCCATCCTCCAGTTTCGGAATGCGTCGCTTGGGGATTACCAGAAAATGGACCGGGCCTTGAGGAGATACGTCGTTGAATGCCAGGCATACGCTATCTTCATAAATAATATCCGCAGGAATTTGTTTTCGTATTATTTTATCGAAGATTGTGTCCGCTTCCGGAACCGGTGGTTTCGGATTGTTAGAGAAATTGCGTATCTGTTGGCAGTACGGCTGTAGTATTGCCGGTAACAGCCTTTGTTTGATGCTTCCGACGGAAGCCAAAAGTCGGTTCATTCCGGCAGAAAACAGAAACCGATGTTGCGATGTTTGACTGTTTGATGCTAGTGGCAGTGTTGCCAGCCGAATCCGGCAAAAACTGATAATCAGAGCGGGGGGATTTTGTCTGCAAAACACATCCGCATTGCCGACGTAGGACTAATCTCAGGCTGGTTGTACCAGCTAACTGGCACATTTATCTCATTTGCTTTGCGTTGTATACCCAAGTAACAACGGTAGCTGAATTGCAAGAGCAATGGCTGTTTACTGGTTGGTTTAAGGCGATCAAAGCTGCATAAAGTAAGCGCTCAAATGGTGTTTAAATAAGTGATGTGTAAGCTACTTTAAGTTTTTCAAACCAGTTCTCTCCCAAAAGCTGATAAAAAGGCTTTAGTAGATTTTTTTGCTAAACAATCTGCTTTTAAACAGCCATAAACATCAAACCGTTTTACGGCTGCTTACACACTTAGATTTTATCACCGAGCACGGTAAAATAAATTGCCGAGATCCCAACAGCTGAGATCTCGGTGAAAATCTCGGTAAAACATTGAAACACCGAGATCTTGGAAATCCAAAACATCAAACAACTGTCAAACTTTACCGACAATCTCGGTATTATTTTTCCAAGATATTCGGTAATCAATACTGAAACTCGGTTGAAATTGCCGAAAATTCGTAAAGCGTAAGCGACCCAAACTGTCAAATTTTAACGAGATTTTCTGTAAAACACTAGCTGAAAATGCTGAACTACGGTATTAATATGCTGAAAACTCGGTATTTTTAATAAGTTTATGAAAATCAATAAAATTTTGAATAAAACCATAAAACTATTCTAATCGTAGCATTCGCATAGTTTAAAAAAGCCTACTACTGCATTGCAGCCAACGGGGATGTTGTATTATTTCCATGAGATGACCCATTGCATTGGCCTCCACACTGCAACATCTCACCACGAATTATTAGCACTGGATTCACGTATTGGGTTGGGAGGGAATCGACAACCTAGAGAAATGTTTTTCATATTTTATCTTCCAAAATTCAGTACAGTAATTAAAAAAGCTTACTCCAATCCATTGCACCAACCCGTTCAAAGGATTTTTCTGTATTGCGGCTGCATCACGCGTGCGCTTACAGCCTCTGGTAGGGTTCTTAGACCGAATGATAGCCAGGGATCGAAAAAAATCTGCAAGAATTTATGCGTTAAGTTAAAACATTCACACATTCATAAACATTCCATTTACCATCCGAAATTTCTTTGAAGAGATGCCGATACGCGGTTAGAATTTTCTCCTGCCAGATCCGCCATTGATCTATAAATACTGTCGTACACTTGTGTATTTTACGAAAATCGATGTCAATCTATGAAAAAAAATCATCCATTTTCACAATTTTAACTTCACCGGTAACGAAACTGCTGTCGATCGCGCACAGTTAATTTTTGACATTGTTTTCCGAAATCTTGGTAAAACAGTTTGGGGCTTTTTTCGGTAGTATTTAACGAAATTTCGTTAAAATGATAATGAAATACCTAGATTCGGCACTTTATTTTACTGAGCTCGGGGATTTAC